>NC_041380.1:210560424-210612409 GCF_002162155.2 Triticum dicoccoides
GAATACATGAACTCCTCAAACTACGGTCATCACCGGTAGTATCCCGATTATTGTCACTTCGGGGTTAACGGATCATAACACATAATAGGTGACTATAGACTTGCAAGATAGGATCTAGAACTCTCATATATTGATGAAAACATAATAGGTTCAGATCTGAAATCATGGCACTCGGGCCCTAGTGACAAGCATTAAGCATAGCAAAGTCATAGCAACATCAATCTCAGAACATAGTGGATACTAGGGATCAAACCCTAACAAAACTAACTCGATTACATGATAGATCCCATCCAACCCATCACCGTCCAGCAAGCCTACGATGAAATTACTCACGCACGGTGGTGAGCATCATGAAATTGGTGATGGAGGATGGTTGATGATGATGATGGCGATGGATTCCCCTCTCCGGAGCCCCGAACGGACTCCAGATCAGCCCTCCCGAGAGGTTTTAGGCCTTGGCGGCGGCTCCGTATCGTAAAACGTGATGAATTCTTCTCCCCGATTTTTTTCTCCTTGAAACACAATATATAGAGTTGGAGTTGGAGTCGGAGGAGCTCCAGGGGGCCCACGAGGTAGGGGGGCGCGCCCTATGGGGGCAGGCGCGCCCCCACCCTCATGGACAGGTGGTGGCCCCCTGGCCTTCATCTTTTGCAGGTATTTTTTATATTTTCCAAAAAGTTGCTCCGTGAAGTTTCAGGTCATTCCGAGAACTTTTGTTTCTGCACATAAATAACACCATGGTAATTCTGCTGAAAACAGCGTCAGTCCGGGCTAGTTCCATTCAAATCATGCAAGTTAGAGTCCAAAACAAGGGCAAAAGTTTTGGAAAAGTAGATACGACGGAGACGTATCAACTCCCCCAAGATTAAACCTTTGCTTGTCCTCAAGCAATTCAGTTGACAAACTGAAAGTGATAAAGAAAAACTTTTACAAACTCTGATTGCTCTTGTTGTTGTAAATATGTAAAGCCAGCATTCAAGTTTTCAGCAAAGATTATAACTAACCACATTCACAATAACGCTTAGGTCTCAAGTTTACTCATCAATGGCATAATCAACTAGCGAGCAATAATAATAAATCTCAGATGACAACACTTTCTCAAAACAATCATAATATGATATAACAAGATGGTATCTCGCTAGCCCTTTCTGAGACCGGAAAACATAAGTGCCGAGCACCTTTAAAGACCAAGGACTGACTATACATTGTAATTCATGGTAAAAGAGATCCAGTCAAGTCATACTCAATGTAAACTAACAATAATGAATGCAAATGACAGCAGTGCTCTTGAACTGGTGCTTTTTAATAAGAGGATGATGACTCAACATAAAAGTAAATAGATAGGCCCTTCGCAGAGGGAAGCAGGGATTTGTAGAGGTGCCAGAGCTCGGTTTTGAAATAAAGGTGAATAATATTTTGAGCGGTATACTTTCATTGTCAACATAACAACCAAGAGATGGCGATATCTTCCATGCTACACACATTATAGGCGGTTCCCAAACAGAATGGTAAAGTTTTATACTCCCCCTTCCACCACAAGCATCAATCCATGGCTTGCTCGAAACAACGAGTGCCTCCAACTAACAAGAGTCCCAGGGGGAGTTTTGTTTGCAACTATTTTGATTTGATTTGCATAAAGCATGGGACTGGGCATCCCGGTGACCAGCCACTTTCTCGTGAGTGAGGAGCGGAGTCAACTCCTCTTGAGAATAACCCGCCTAACATGGAAGATACGGACAACCCTAGTTGATACATGAGCTATTCGAGTATACAAAATAGGATATTTATTTGAAGATTTAGAGTTTGGCACATACAAATTTACTTGGAATGGCAGGTAGATACCGTATATAGGTAGGTATGGTGGACTCATATGGAATAACTTTGGGGTTTAAGGGATTGGATGCACAAGCAGTATTCCCGCTTAGTACAGGTGAAGGCTAGCAAAAGACTGGGAAGCGACCAGCTAGAGAGCGAGAACAGTCATGAACATGCATTAAAATTAATCAACACCGAACTCAAGCATGAGTAGGATATAATCCACCATGAACATAAATATCGTGAAGGCTATGTTGATTTTGTTTCAACTACATGCGTGAACATGCGCCAAGTCAAGTCACTTAAATCATTCAGAGGATACCACCCTATCATACCACATCATAACCATTTTAATAGCATGTTGGCACGCAAGGTAAACCATTATAAGCTCCTAGCTAATCAAGCATGGCACAAGAACTATGATCTCTAGTTGTCATTGCAAACATGTTTATTCATAATAGGCTGAATCAAGAACGATGAACTAATCATATTTACAAAAACAAAAGAGGCCGAGTTCATACCAGCTTTTCTCATCTCAATAAGTTCATCATATAATCATAATTATTGCCTTTCACTTGCACGACCGAACGATGTGAATAATAATTATAGTGCACGTGCATTGGACTAAGCTGGAATCTGCAAGCATTCAATAAACAGGAGAATACAAGGCAATATGGGCTCTTTTGTCAGATCAACAATAATGCATATAAGAGCCACTTCAACAATTTAATTATGGTCTTCTCCTATCGACCCCCAAAGAAAAGAAAAGAAATAAAACTATTTACATGGGAGAGCTCCCAACAAGTAAAAGTAGAACATGAAATCTTTTTGGGTTTTCTTTTTAATTACTACTACAAGCATTGAAAGTAAACTAATTAAAAGCTACAACTAATTTTTTTTGGTTTTTCTTAAGGTTAATCAAACACACAAGAAGAAAGCATAAAAAAGGGAAATACACTAGCATGGATGATACAATGAAAAAGTATGAGCACTAACATCTAGCAATGAGTGTGTGAACATAAATGTAATGTCGGTGGGAAATACATACTCCCCCAAGCTTAGGCTTTTGGCCTAAGTTGATCTATGGCCACGGCTGGCCTGGTGGCTATCCATAATAGTAGTTGGGGTCGTACTGAGATGCAGCGGCTATCGCCTCCTGCGCCGCAGGATGGCGACGAGCGGCCTTCGCTCTCCTCTCGTACTCATCTGCCTCCTCTATGGTAATAACATATCTTCCTTTTGCCTGATGATCAAAGAAGGCAGGAGCATGGAGAGTAATATGGACAGCACGGCGTCTGTCAAAGATTAGTCGATACTGGAGAGGTGATTCATTCCTCTTGACAAACTGGTGATGAACCATAGCATTAAAGTCTAGGTAAGCAGGGGGTAATTCAATATCATCTTGACGTATGGCTATACCAAGAAAATTAGCTATGCGGGTTGCATAAATTTGTCCAAAGAAATCTCCATTAAATCTATTAAGATGCAACCTACGTGCAATAATGGCTCCCAAATTATAAGATTTATCTCCTAACACAGCACTCCTAAGAATATGAGGTCAGGGACACACATGTGACATGCCTCATCTTTGCCATTAATGCATCTACCTATGAAGAGAGCAAAATAATGTATAGTAGGAAAGTGAATGCTCCCTATTGTAGCTTGTGTTATATCTCTAGATTCTCCCACAGTTATGCTAGCAAGAAAATGTCTAAATTCAGATTTGCGAGGATCCCTTATACTACCCCATTGTGGAAGTTTGCAAGCAGTGGTAAAATCCTCTAAGTCCATAGTGTAAGAATTTTCATAAAGATCAAACAGGACAGTTGGAGAATTACGTGAAGATGAAAATTCAAACCTCCTCACAAAGGAACTAGTGAGATTGTGTGTGACGCCCCAAGACCGGAGCTTCAGATGCCTTCCATGTTTCCGAGTGTTGTCGGGTGTTTTGTTTTGGTTCGTTGCATCATGTGCATTGCATCATGTCATCATGCCATCATTTTCTCAAAGTCATCTAAAAAGTCAACTAACTAAATGGCATGGATCTTTGATCCATTTAAATCGAGGGAACTCACATGGTGATGTCTCTTTATAACATATATCCTCCCACTATTATTAGGGAGCTATAAGTAATATTCCATTAACTTTGGAATCACCATAACACACTTGCAATTTAATTCCATGCCTCTTATGCTTCAAGTTGCACCTCCAAACTTTGCCAACAATTCTTTTCCCATTTTTCGAGGCTCCTCCTAAATTCTCAATATTTTTGGACCTACCGAATGCCCACTTCTTATTCAAACTCTTTTGGATTTAAATTCAAACGAGTTCGAATCCAACCTTCACGCACACGCTCACTACTATTTTCTTCGCCCAAGCTCATTTTTGCGAGTCCGAGAAATTTATTCCCGTGCCCAAATTCCATCCCTAACCCTCTCCTTATATTTTTCTTATTCTATCTATATTTTTTTCTCTCTTATTGGTTAAGAGAAGAGAGTGTGTGTGAGAGAGAGCCCAGCCAAGATCTAGGCGCGACCCCTTTCTCTTCTGGGCCGGCCTCCACGGCCCAACCGCGCTCCCCCCGTAACCCTAGCCCGATCCCCATCTCACCAACTCCCTCGCATCCTCCCCTCGTGCCGCTAGTACCCCGTCGCCCGAACCCACCATCTCCCCGATCCCCTCGTCCCCTCCCTCGTCTCTTTTCCCTGCTCTCCGCCGCCACCCACTCACACCATCGCGCACGCCTCCCTGATCCGGCGTCCTGCTTCCTCCTCCGCCGCGCCAAGTCCCTCCTCCTTCCCGAGGCCGCTGCCGGCGCCCCAAGTTCCCCTCGTCCTTGACCCACATCTCTCCCTCGACCAGGCCTACCGCCGCCATCGCGAACGTCACGGCCCCGCGCCCTCAAGCTCCGGCGACCGTCGCCGCTCCGTGCACCCTGGCCATCCTCCTGCGCCCCTCGACTCCTTCCCCTCGAGCTCGAACTCCTCTGTCAGTGTCGCAGATCTCCGCTTCCTCTTCCTCGCGTGGCATGGCTCCCTGCCGCGTGCCTTGATGCTCGCCCGCAAACCCCCTCCCCGCGTGCCCCTGCTCCCTTCGCCTCCTCGTTGCTGGCTCCGCCTGTGCTGGAGCACACGAGCAGCAGCAGCCTGAGCCGCACCCTGCCTGCACCGCGCCATGGCCGACTAGAGACCAAGAGCCCTACTCCTCTTGGACCTTGTCAGGTCCACCCCGCTCCGGCCACAACATCGGCAAGATCACTGCTACATCTGTACACCGTGTTGTTGCTCGTGGCATGTCAAGACCGTCTTCGTGGATTTACGCCAAGTACCACTACCGCCAAGTACCTCTTCGCAAGACCAAGTACCTCTCTGAATGAACGTGAACAACTGCCGTCGCAAGAACGGGACCGGAAAGTCCGAAGACCCCAAGTACCACAACACCGGTGACCTGAACATCTACGGAATGTGGACCACTACACGGTGTTGCGCCAAGTACCCCGATGGCCAGAGCCCTCGGATCCGTCAAGCTTGTCTACGTACCGAGAACAACTACCGTCTCCGAAGAATCGTGTAACGGAACCGTCAAGTGCGACTATGACCCATGTACGACAACGCGGAATTCCTCGGACGCCAAGTTCAACGATGCATCAAGTTCCTCGCCGTGACCCCGAACATCTACGGAAACTCGTGCTATGATAAACATGTACCACTACCATCGTCGAGATCGCGAGAACCTCTACCGTTGACCCTAGAGCATGCGAGAATGACTACTTCCACTATGAACGTCCCGAGAACGTCTACTTCCCCTACACCGCATCGAACTCGAACCCCTCCGATAAGGCACGCTTCGAAGGTATAACCCCGAGTCGACCGCCCGTGTACGAATGCATGTGTAGTTTGAGATGCATGTTTGGATGTTGTATCCTCCCGTGATCGTTAGATGTTTCCTTTCTTGTCACCGTCGTCGACCCATGGGAACCCGGTTGCCGGGATCACCCCACCTTCTATCGCATGTCACACTCCCGTCACTTTTCCTTTTGCACCGATATCTCCGTGAGCTATCGGAACCGGAATGTTGCCGTGGCACCATTTCCGTTGTCATTGTCGTGGCACCCCTTTCGTTTCCGCCACGATGACAAATGCTTCTTAATGCTCTTGTCAACTTTTTATAATAATTGCATAAAACTTGTTCACGTCATCCACATCATGATAACAACAATTAAAATGTTTATATTGTTGTTGCACCAAATTGATAAATGCATATGGGGATCTACCGGATTCACTATTTGTTATATCCGGCCCCATTTAAATTGTTTAGATGGAATAGTTTTGTTATGTTTCACCTCTTGACATGCTTAACAACGTTTAATATTGTTGAGTACCTAAACGAGAGAGAACTAAATAAGTCATGTGGTGTTTCGTCAATATGCAACGGAGTTGCATATTGAGCTCCACTTAATTTGTAGGATTGCTTGTGCATATTTCCATGCCATGCTTCATTAAACCGGACATGCATCATACTTGTTTGCGCATTGTGCCATGTTGATGTGTTGGTTGTTTACTATGCCGTTTGCTTCTTTCCGGGTTACCTTTCTCGTGAGCTTCGGTTCCGTTCCGGAGTTGTGAGGATCCGTTCGTCTACGTCCGTTTGTCTTCTTCATGGACTCGTTCTTCTTCCTTGTGGGATCTCAGGAAAGATGATCATACCCTCGAAATCACTTCTATCTTTGCTTGCTAGTTGCTCGCTCTTTTGCTATGCCTATGCTGCGATACCTACCAATTGCTTATCATGCCTCCTATATTGACGAACCAAGCCTCTAACCCACCTTCTCCTAGCATCCATTGTTTTGCTATGTTACCGCTTTGCTCAGACCCTCTTATAGCATTGCTAGTTGCAGGTGAAGATTGAAGTTTGTTCCTTGTTGGAACATGGAGATGTTGTTCCTTGTTGGAACATGTTTACTTGTTGGGTTATCACAATATATCTTATTTAATTAATGCATCTATATACTTGGTAAAGGGTGGAAGGCTCGGCCTTATGCCTGGTGTTTTGTTCCACTGTTGCCGCCCTAGTTTCCATCATATCGGTGTTATGTTCCCGGATTTTGCGTTCCTTACACGGTTGGGTTATAATGGGAAGCCCTTGACAGTTCGCCTTGAGTAAAACTCCTCCAGCAATGCCCAACATTGGTTTTACCATTCGCCACCTAGCCTTTTGTTTCCCTTGGGTTCTGCAGACTCAAGGGTCATCATTATTTTAACCCCCCGGGCCAGTGCTCCTCTGAGTGTTGGTCCAACCTGTCAGCTGGCGGTGGCCACCAGGGGCAACTCTGCGCTGGCCTACCCGTACCTAAGACAATCTGAGTGTGCCCTGAGAAAGAGATATGTGCATCTCCTATTGGGATTTGTCGGCATATTCGGGCGGTGTTGCTGGTTTAGTTTTACCTTGTCAAAATGTCTTGTAACCGGGATTCCGAGTCTGATCAGGTCTTCCCGCTAGAAGGAATATCCTTCGTTGACCGTGAGAGCTTGTCATGGGCTAAGTTGGGACCCCCTGTAGGGATTTGAACTTTCAAAAGCCGTGCCCACGGTTATGGGCAGATGGGAATTTGTTAATGTCTGGTTGTAGAAAACCTGAAGTTGACCTTAATTAAAATGCATCAACGTCGTGTGTAACCGTGATGGTCTCTTTCCGGCGGAGTCCGGGAAGTGAACAAGGTGTTGGAGTTATGCTTGACGTAGGTTGTTTTAGGATCACTTCTTGATCATACTTTTATCGACCGTGCTTTGCCTTCTCTTCTCGCTCTCATTTGCATATGTTAGCCACTATATATGCTAGTCGCTTGCTGCAGCTCCACCTCATACCTTTGCCTTACCCATAAGCCTAAATAGTCTTGATCGCGAGGGTGCGAGATTGCTGAGTCCCCGTGGCTCACAGATACTCCCAAAACCAGTTTGCAGGTGCTGTTGAACCGTGTAGATGACGCAACCAAGCTCAAGGAGGAGCTCGATGAAGATCTTGTCCTTTGTGTTGTTTCGTTCTAGTTGATCAGTAGTGGAGCCCAGTCGGGACGATCGGGGATCTGTGTAGCATTTGGGGTAGTCTTCTTTTATTTTGGTTCCATAGACGGACCTTGATTATATCTAGTTGATGTAATGCTTTATTCATGTATTTTGTGAAGTGGCGATTGTAAGCCAACTATGTATCTTTTCCCTTATGTATTACATGGGTGGTGTGAAGATTACCTCACTTGCGACATTGCTTTCAATGCGGTTATGCCTCTAAGTCGTGCTTCGACACGTGGGAGATATAGCCGCATCGAGGGCGTTACATTGTGATACTGGCTGCACTTCTCTTCCTCGAAGCTCACAAGATTAGCGTTACGCAAATATACGTTAAATTCTTCCTTAAGTCCCGCTCGATCCATAAAGTTCTCAGAAGGCCATTCACAAGGACGCACTGGAGCGTCTCTTGGTGGCTCATCATCAGCATCACACATTCCAAGCCTGGGTCCTTGCTTCCTTGAAGAACCACCCTGGAACATTTCCCTAAGCATATTTCTTCCTCTAAAAAATTCTGAATTTTTTTAGTAACTTCAAAATAAAAGTAAACAAAACTCAATAATATTGATAGCAACTACTCCTACAAGTGCCAAGAGCCTATATCATGCATTAAAACTACTTGGAACCATATAAATTTGACATGCAAGCTCAAGAACATGGTCACCTAGGCAGCAAAAAATTGCAATGAATAAAGCACTAGAACAAAAACTAATTGGACCAATGGAGGATTCACATACCAAGGAACAATCTCCCCAAGCAGTTTTGTGAGAGGTGCTTTGAGCAAGGAGATAAAAAATGGCAGCAAAATGAGCTTGGACTCGGTTTGAGCTGGTTATTCATGTTTGGGGGAGGAAGAAGGAGTGTGTGGGTGAAAGGATAAGTGGAGGAGGGCCACCGTGGGTCCACGAGGCAGGGGGTGCGCCCAGGGGGGTAGGGCGCGCCCTCCACCCTCGTGGGCAGGTGGGTGACCCCCCTGCTATGTTCTCAGTGCCAAATATTCTAAAATATTCTAGAAAAAATCATATTTAAATTTCAGGGCATTTGGAGAACTTTTATTTTCAGGTTATTTTTATATTGCACGGATAATCAGATAACAGACAGAAAAAAATAATATTTTTATCTTATTTAATATAAATAACAGAAAGTAAAAGTGGGGTACAGAAGGTTGTGCCTTCTAGCTTCATCCATCTCATGATCATCAAAAGGAATCCACTAACAAGGTTGATCAAGTCTTGTTAACGAACTCATTCCGAACAACATGGAACCGGAGAAATTTTGAATAACACTATGTTACCTCAATGGGGATATGCACATCCCCAATAATAAGAATATCATATTTCTTCTTGACAGTAGGAAGAGGAAATTCAAAACCTCCAAATATAATCGATGGAACTTTTCCAATAGAGTTGATACTATGAACTTGAGGTTGTTTCCTCGAAAAGTGTACCGTATGCTTATTACCATTAACATGAAAAGTGACATTGCCTTTAGTGCAATCAATAACAGCCCCTGCAGTATTCAAAAAGGGCCTTCCAAGAATAATAGACATAATATCGTCCTCGGGAATATTAAGAATTACAAAGTTCGTTAAAATAGTAACATTTGCAACTACAACAGGCACATCCTCACAAATACCGACAGGTATAGCAGTTGATTTATCAGCCATTTGCAAAGATATTTCAGTAGGTGTCAACTTATTCAAATCAAGTCTACGATATAAAGAGAGAGGCATAACACTAACACCGGCTCCAAGATCACATAAAGCAGTTTTAACATAGTTTCTTTTAGTGGAGCATGGTATAGTTGGTACACCGGGATCTCCAAGTTTCTTTGGTATTCCACCCTTAAAAGTATAATTAGCAAGCATGATGGAAATTTCAGCTTCCGGTATCTTTCTCTTATTTGTAACAATATCTTTCATATACTTAGCATAAGGATTCATTTTGAGCATATCAGTTAATCGCATACGCAAAAAGATAGGTCTAATCATTTCAGCAAAGCGCTCAAAATCCTCATCATCCTTTTTCTTGGATGGTTTGGGAGGAAAATGCATGGGTTTCTGAACCCATGGTTCTCTTTCTTTACCGTGTTTCCTAGCAACAAAATCTTTCTTATCATAACATTGATTCTTTGATTGTGGGTTATCAAGATCAACAACAGGTTCAATTTCTATGTCATTATCATTACTAGGTTGAGCATCATTATGAACATTATCATTAACCTTATCACTAGTTTCAGGTTCATTACCAGATTGTTTTTCAGCATCAGAAATAGAAATATCATTTGGGTTCTCAGGTATTTCAGTAATAGGTTCACTAGAAGCATGCAAAGTCCTATCATTTTTCTTTTTCTTCCTTTTAGAAGGGCTAGGTGCATCCATATTATTTCTCTGAGATTCTTGCTCAATTCTCTTAGAGTGGCCTTCAGGATACAAAGGTTCCTGAGTCATTCTACCACCTCTAGTCATAACTCTAATAACATTATCATTATTCTTACTATTCAATTCATTGAGCAAATCATTTTGAGCTTTAAGTACTTGTTCTACTTGGGTGGTAACCATAGAAGCATGTATACTAATAATTTAAGTTCACCGTTGACATTAGCCATATAATCACCAAAGTGTTCAAGCATATTT
This sequence comes from Triticum dicoccoides, assembly GCF_002162155.2. Classification (NCBI taxonomy): domain Eukaryota; kingdom Viridiplantae; phylum Streptophyta; class Magnoliopsida; order Poales; family Poaceae; genus Triticum; species Triticum dicoccoides. The sequence continues at coordinate 210,570,937 of NC_041380.1, forward strand.
GAATTGTATTTCAATTGTCTACCAAAATAAGCATTGAAGTTTTCTTGTTTAACAATGAAATTGTCAAACTCATCTAAGCATTGTCTAGCAGACTTATAATGAGGGATATCACCTTCATCAAGTCTATAGAGAGAATTTACCTTTACTACCCGTGTCGGGTTATAAAGACCATGAGTTTCTTCTATAGGCAAAGGATTAAGATCATATGTTTCTTCAATAGGCGGTAAATTAAGACCATGTATTTCTTCAATAGGAGGTAAATTATTAACATCTTCAGCTTTAATACATTTTCTTTCATAGATTTCTTTGCCTCTTGCATATCTTCAGGACTGAGAAATAGAATACCCCTCTTCTTTGGAGTTGGTTTGGGAATAGGCTCAGGAATTGGCTCTGGAGGTGTCCAATTATTTTCATTTGTCAACATATTATTCAATAGAATTTCAGCTTCATCCGGTGTTCTTTCCCTGAAAACAGAACCAGCACAACTATCCAGGTAATCTCTGGAGCCATCGGTTAGTCCATTATAAAAGATATCAAGTATTTCATTTTTCTTACGAGGATGATCAGGCAAAGCATTAAGTAATTGGAGAAGCCTCCCCCAAGCTTGTGGGAGACTCTCTTCTTTAATTTGCACAAAATTATATATATCCCTTAAAGCAGCTTGTTTCTTATGAGCAGGGAAATATTTAGCAGAGAAGTAATATATCATATCCTGGGGACTATGCACACAACCAGGATCAAGAGAATTAAACCATATCTTAGCATCACCCTTTAATGAGAACGGAAATATTTTAAGGATATAAAAGTAGCGAGTTCTCTCATCTTTAGTGAACAGGGTGGCAATATCATTTAATTTAGTAAGATGTGCCACAATAGTTTTAGATTCATAGCCATGAAAAGGATCAGATTCAACCAAAGTAATTATATTAGGATCAACAGAGAATTCATAATCCTTATGGGTAACACAGATAGGTGAAGTAGCGAAAGCAGGGTCAAGTTTCATTCTAGCATTTAGAGATTGCTGATTCCATTTAGCTAATAACCTCTTGAGTTCGTATCTATCTTTGCAAGCTAAAATAGCTAAAGATGTTTATTTATCAAAAACATAACCCTCGGGAATAACAGGCAAGTCTTCATCATCAATTTCATCAGTATTATCAGATTCAATATTTTCAATCTCTCTAGCCCTAACAAGTTGTTCGTCTAGAAATTCACTAAGTGGCACAGTAGTATCGAGCATAGAAGTAGTTCCATCATAAGTATCATGTATAGCAGAAGTAGCATCATCAATAACAGGTGACATATCAGAACGAATAGCAGAAGCAGGTTTAGGTGTCGCAAGCTTACTCAAAACAGAAGGTGAATCAAGTGCAGAGCTAGATGGCAGTTCCTTACCTCCCCTCGTAGTTGAGGGATAAATCTTGGTTTTTGGATCTCCCAAGTTCTTCATAATGATAAGCAGATATAAATCCCAAGTGACTCAAAGAATAGAGCTATGCTCCCCGGCAATGGTGCCAGAAAATAGTCTTGATAACCCACAAGTATAGGGGATCGCAACAATTTTCGAGGGTAGAGTATTCAACCCAAATTTATTGATTCGACACAAGGGGAGCCAAAGAATATTCTCAAGTATTAGCAGCTGAGTTGTCAATTCAACCACACCTGGAAACTTAGTATCTACAACAAAGTGTTTAGTAGCAAAGTAATATGATAGTAGTGGTAACAATAGCAAAAAGGTAACAGTAGTAAAAGTAATGTTTTTGGTACTTTGTAGTGATGATAGCAATAGCAACGGAAAAGTAAATAAGCGAAGAACAATATATGGAAAGCTCATAGGCAATGGATCGGTGATAGAGAATTATGCCGGATGCGGTTCATCATGTAACAGCCATAACCTAGGGTGACACAGAACTAGCTCGAGTTCATCAATGTAATGTAGGCATGTATTCCGAATATAGTCATACATGCTTATGGAAAAGAACTTGCATGACATCTTTTGTCCTACCCTCCCGTGGAAGCGGGGTCCTTACGAAAACTAAGGAATATTAAGGCCTCCTCTTAATAGAGTACCGGAACAAAGCATTAACACATAGTGAATACATGAACTCCTCAAACTACAGTCATCACCGGTAAGTATCCCGATTATTGTCACTTCGGGGTTAACGAATCATAACACATAATAGGTGACTATAGACTTGCAAGATAGGATCTAGAACTCTCATATATTGATGAAAACATAATAGGTTCAGATATGAAATCATGGCACTCGGGCCCTAGTGACAAGCATTAAGCATAGCAAAGTCATAGCAACATCAATCTCAGAACATAGTGGATACTAGGGATCAAACCCTAACAAAACTAACTCGATTACATGATAGATCCCATCCAACCCATCACTGTCCAGCAAGCCTACGATGGAATTACTCACGCACGGCGGTGAGCATCATGAAATTTGTGATGGAGGATGGTTGATGATGACGATGGCGACTGATTCGCCTCTCCGGAGCCCCGAACGGACTCCAGATCAACCCTCCCGAGAGGTTTTAGGGCTTGGCGGTGGCTCCGTATCGTAAAACGCGATGAATTCTTCTCCCTGATTTTTTTCTCCTCGAAACACAATATATAGAGTTGGAGTTGGAGTCGGAGTCGGAGGAGCTCCAGGGGGCCCACGAGGTAGGGGGGCACGCCATAGGGGGCAGACGCGCCCCCACCCTCGTGGACAGGTGGTGGGCCCCCTGGCCTCCATCTTTTGCAGGTATTTTTTTATATTTTCCAAAAAGTTGCTCCGTGAAGTTTCAGGTCATTCCGAGAACTTTTGTTTGTGCACATAAATAACACCATGGTAATTCTACTGAAAATAGCATCAGTCCGGGTTAGTTCCATTCAAATCATGCAAGTTAGAGTCCAAAACAAGGGCAAAAGTGTTTGGAAAAGTAGATACGATAAAGACGTATCAGCTGTCCTATGGTGCTCTCCGTGTCGCGCAAGCGTGAGGGATCCCCGCTGTAGGGTGTTGCAATACGTTCATGATTCGCTTATAGTGGGTTGCGTGAGTGACTGAAACACAAACCCGAGTAAGGGGGTTGTTGTGTATGGGATAAAGAGGACTTGATGCTTTAATGCTATGGTTGGGTTTTACCTTAATGATCTTTAGTAGTTGTGGATGCTTGCTAGAGTTCCAATCATAAGTGCATATGATCCAAGTAGGGAAAGTATGTTAGCTTATGCCTCTCCCTCATATAAAATTGCAATAATGATTACCGGTCTAGTTATTGATTGCCTAGGGACAAATAACTTTCTCGTAACAAAAAAACTCTTTACTAAAATTAACTTAGTTATTTCTTTACCTAAACAGCCCCTACTTTTTTTTTGTGCTCTTTATTATCTTGCAAACCTATCCAACAACACCTACAAAGTACTTCTAGTTTCATACTTGTTCTAGGTAAAGCGAACATCAAGCGTGCGTAGAGTTGTATCGGTGGTCGATAGAACTTGAGGGAATATTTGTTCTGCCTTTAGCTCCTCGTTGGGTTTGACACTCTTACTTATCAAAAACTGTTGCGATCCCCTATACTTGTGGGTTATCACTGCGTCACCTTATTATTGGGCCAGGCCCATGTATTTTCAAAATACTTAAGTATAGGCTGTTTTTAGAGTCCGTATGTGTGGGGAAACAAGAGTTAGGGTTGGTTTCGGACCCCTCCTCCAAGGGCCACGAAATCCCCCCTCTTCCTCCATATATACAGTACTTAGGGCGTCGTTTAGACTTTGGGTTTTGTTTAGATTAAAGTTCGCCATAGCTTCAACTTCGCGTACTTCATTTGTGTTCAACGACCAGACAAAGGCGTCATAGAACCCCACCTTGATCAATAAAGCTTTCCTCTTATATTCACAATATCTAGATTGCAATCTTAGTTTCTTGCTTGTTCTTTGTTTGCCTGCAGGAAACAGACCTTCGTGGTCAGGTTGATCGTGCTCCGGCATGGTCAATAACCTCTCGGAGTTGGTTTAGCGATTGCTAAGGTGCACGTCCTCGCACGTTTGTAGTCGGATCGTCAAACTCGACTTCCTCCAAAACGATAGCCACCATCTCATCGAAAGATGGAACACCTTTGCCTCTATCACCCCCTCCACAGTTTATCACCTCAGTCATATTGTCGTAGTGCTTAGGCGAAGCCCTGCGTGGATCACATCATCAACACCGTCTCTACACCGTCGTGCTGATGAAACTCTCCCTCGACCCTCTACTGGATCAAGAGCTCGAGGTACGTCATCGTGCAGAACGTGTGCTGAACACGGAGGTACCGTATGTTAGGTACTTGGATCAGTTGGATCATGAAGACGTTCGACTACATCAACCATGTTACTAAACGCTTTCGCTTTCGGTCTACGAGGGTACGTGGACACACTCTCCCCTCTGGTTGCTATGCATCTCCTAGTTTGATCTTGCGTGATCGTAGGAATTTTTTTGAATTACTATGTTCCCTAATAGTGGCATCAGAGCCAGGTCTATGTGTATATGATATGCACGAGTAGAACACAAAGAATTGTGGGCAATAATAGTCATACTGCTTACCATCAACGTCTTATTTTGATTCAGAGGTATTGTCGGATGAAGCGGCCCGGACCAACATTACATGACCATGTTCATGAGACCGGTTCTACAGACGTGCTTTGCACACAAGTGGCTGGCGGGTGTCTGTTTCTCCAACTTTAGTTGAATCAAATTTGACTACGACCGGTCCTTGTTGAAGGTTTAAACAACACACTTGACGAAAAATCATTGTGGTTTTGATGCGTAGGTAAGAACGGTTCTTGCTAGAAGCCCATAGCAGCCACGTAAAACTTGCAACAACAAAGTAGAGGACGTCTAACTTGTTTTTGTAGGGCATGTTGTGATGTGATATGGTCAAGACGTGATGAGATATAAAATGTTGTATGAGATGATCATGTTTTGTAAAAGTTATCAGCAACTGGCAGGAGCCTTATGGTTTTAGCTTTATTGTATGAAATGCAATCACCATGCAGTCGCTTTACTTTATCACTAAGCGGTAGCGATTGTCGTAGAAGCAATAGTTAGCGAGACGACAACAACGCTACGATGGAGATCAATGTGTCAAGCCGGTGACGATGGAGATCATAATGGTGCTTTGGAGATGGAGATCAAAGGAACAAGATGATGATGGCCATATCATGTCACATATTTTGGTTGCATATGATGTTTATCTTTTATGCATCTTATTTTGCTTAGTACGGCGGTAGCATTATAAGATGACCCCTCACTAAATTTCAAGGTATAAGTGTTCTCCCTGAGTATGCACCATTGCTACAGTTCGTCATGCTGAGACACCACGTGATGATCGGGTGTGATAAGCTCTACGTTCACATACAATGGGTGCAAGCCAGTTTTGCACATGTAGAATACTCGGGTTAAACTTGACGAGCCTAGCATATGCAGATATGGCCTCAGAACACTGAGACCGAAAGGTCAAACGTGAATCATATAGTAGATATGATCAACATAGAGATGTTCACCATTGAAAACTACTCCATCTCACGTGATGATCGGACATGGTTTAGTTGATATGGATCACGTGATCATTTAGATGACTAAAGGGATGTCTATCTAAGTGGGAGTTCTTAAGTAATATGATTAATTGAACTTTAATTTATCATGAACTTAGTACCTGATAGTTTTTTGCATGTCTATGTTATTGTAGATCAATGGCCCGTGCTACCGTTCCTTTGAATTTTAATGTGTTCCTCGAGAAAGCTAAGTTGAAAGATATTGGTAGAAACTACACACACTGGGTCCGTAACTTGAGGATTATCCTCATTGCTGCACAGAAGAATTACGTCATGGAAGCACCGCTAGATGTAAGACCCGCTGCAGGAGCAACTCCGGACGTTATGAACGTCTGGCAGAGCAAAGCTGATGACTACTCGATAGTTCAGTGTGCCATGCTTTACGGCTTAGAATCGGGACTTCAAAGATGTTTTGAACGTCATGGAGCATATGAAATGTTCCAGGAGTTGAAGTTAATAATTCAAGCAAATGCCCGAGTTGAGAGATATGAAGTCTCCAACAAGTTCTGTAGCTGCAAAATGGATGAGAATAGTTCTATCAGTGAACACATAGTCAAAATATCTGGGTACCACAACAACTTAACTCAGCTGGGAGTTAATCTTCCTGATGATAGTGTCATTAACAAAGTTATTCAATCACCGCCACCAAGCTATAAAGGCTTTGTGATGAACTATAATTTGCAAGGGATGGAAAAGACAATTCCCGAGCTCTTCGCGATGCTAAAGGCTGCGGAGGAAGAAATCAAGAAGGAGCATCAAGTGTTGATGGTTGACAAGACAACTAGTTTCAATAAAAAGGGCAAAGGGAAGAAGGGGGACTTCAAGAAGAACAACAGCAAGTTGCTGCTCAAGGGAAGAAACCCAAGTCTGGACCTAAGCTTGAGACTGAGTGCTTCTACTGCAAAGGGATTTGTCACTAGAAGCGGAACTGCCCCAAGTATTTGGCGGATAAGAAGGATGGCAAAGTGAAAGGTATATTTGATATACATTTTATTGATGTGTACCTTACTAATGCTCGTAGTAGCGCCTGGGTATTTGATACTGGTTCTGTTGCTCATATTGGAAACTCAAAACAGGGGCTACGGATTAAACGAAGATTGGCTAAGGACGAGGTGACGATGCCCGTGGGAAATGGTTCCAGAGTCGATGTGATCGCCGTCGGCACGCTACCTCTACATCTACCGTCGGGATTAGTTTTAGACCTAAATAATTGTTATTTGGTGCCAGTGTTGAGCATGAACATTATATTTGGATCTTGTTTGATGCGATACAGTTATTCATTTAAATCAGAGAATAATGGTTGTTCTATTTATGTGAGTAATACTAGCACATATGCTCGTGCGTTGTAACGAGAGAGATTTTTTGCGAGAAGCATCGGGAGAGATAACTGATGTGTCCATCAAAATGGTCTCCACACAATAGTGGGGCGATACAGTAGAGAGTTGTAGTGTTCTCGCGGGTCATGTTTGGCCCGCAAGATCTTTATAGTAGTGGGGTTGGTGGGAGTGGCGGCCACTACCCAATTCGTGCATTTTTTCCTTCAGGTTTGCCTCATTGTCGAGGTTTTATGGTGACCTCCTAATTTTTTTAAACATGTGAGCATTTTTTCCCGAAAAATGTTAATTTCTAGAAAAGGAAAATAAAACTTGAAATAGGAAGATTTTCTTAAATTTACAAACACTTTTTGAAAACAGGACCATTTTTATGGCGGAGAAATGAACATTTTTTGAATTTTTGAACAATTTTTTAAAATGAAAACTTGTTTTGAACATTAAAATCAATTTTCAAAAATGTCTTTTTAATCACGAATTTTTTTTTGAATTTGTGAACATTTCAATCAAATGAATTTTTTAACAAATTTCTTTTATTTTTTAAATGAAATTTATTTTAGATATCTAGAAAAATTTTCATTTTTTTTTCAAAAATGCGAATATTTTTTCAAATTTGAAACAAAATTTGAACAAAAATAAAATTTTAAATTTCCAATTCTTTTTTAGTTGGGAAGAAATTTTGAAATTCCAAGATTTAACAAAAATTAGTACAAAAAACTAAATTTTGGAAAATTTATAAAATTAATGTATGGGAAAAGTAAAAAATAAATTGGAAGGGAAAAAAACCAAAATAGAAAAAGAACACAGAAAAATAAGAAATGGGTCGGCCCAACATTGGGCGACCGATGGGAAGCTCCAATTATATGCCGCGTTGTGCGACAAATAAGGTTCCCCAGCTGTGTGCACTGGATATAAATGGGTGGCTTTTCTGGGCCTTAGAGCGTGCGCCCCATGTATGAAATTCTGGACAAAACTTTCTATTTTTTAACAAATGGACCATGAAAATTTAGTACCACCTCGGATATAAGAAAAATATTTTCGGTGGTGAACGGATGAAAAAATTAGAGAAACACACCTTGCTTTATTAGTAGGTATAGATCTTTTATGGTCATGCACCCTTGATGAGTGGTCTATTTTTGTTGAATATCGATTGTAGTGATACATATATTCATAATATTGAAGCCAAAAGATGCAAAGTTAATAATGATAGTGCAACTTATTTGTGGCACTGTCGTTTAGGTCATATTGGTGTAAAGCGCATGAAGAAACTCCATGCTGATGGGCTTTTGTAATCACTTGATGCTTGCAAACCATGCCTCATGGGTAAGATGACTAAGACTCCGTTCTACGGAACGATGGAGCAAGCCACTGACTTGAAATAATACATACTGATGTATGCGGTCCGACAACTATTGAGGCTCGCGGTGGGTATCGTTGTTTTCTGACCTTCATAGATGATTTGAGCAGATATGGGTATATCTACTTAATCAAACATAAATCTGAAACATTTGAAAAGTTCAATGAAGGTGAATATTTGATCGTGGAGGTGAATAAGAAAATAAAGTTTCTACGATCTGATCGTGGAGGTGAATATTTGAGTTTTGAGTTTGGTCTTCATTTGAAACAATGTGGAATAGTTTCGCAACTCACGCTACCTGGAACACCACAGCATAATGGTGTGTCCGAACGTCATAACTGTACTTTATTGGATATGGTGCAATCTATGATGTCTCTTACCGATTTACCGCTATCATTTTGGGGTTATGATTTAGAGACGGCTGCATTCACGTTAAAATAGGGCACCATCTAAATCCGTTGAGACGACACCATATGAACTGTGGTTTAGCAAGAATCCTAAGTTGTTGTTTTTTAAAGTTTGGGGCTGCGATGCTTATGTGAAAAAGCTTCAACCTGATAAGCTCGAACCTAAATCAGAAAAATGTGTCTTCATAGGATACCCAAAGGAGACTGTTGGGTACACCTTCTATCACAGATCCGAAGGCAAGATATTCGTTGCTAAGAATGGATCCTTTCTAGACGAGTTTCTCTCGAAAGAAGTGAGTGGGAGGAAAGTAGAACTTGATGAGGTAATTCTACCTTCTGCCGAATTGGAAAGTAGTTCATCACATAAATCAGTAGCAGTGATTCCTACACCAATTAGTGAGGAAGCTAATGATGATGATCATGAAACTTCAGATCAAGTTACTACCGAACCTCGTAGGTCAACCAGAGTACGATCTGCACCAGAGTGGTACGGTAATGATGTTCTAGAGGTCATGTTACTTGACCATGACGAACCTACGAACTATGAGGAAGCGATGATGAGCCCAGATTCTGCGAAATGGCTTGAGCGCAAACAGAGTGTCCCTAGTATGCCTCCACTTGACTAGCTCGTTAATCAAAGATGGTTAAGTTTCCTGACCAAAGACATGTGTTGTCATTTGATGAACGGGATCACATCATTAGAGAATGATGTGATGGACAAGACCCATCCGTTAGCTTAGCATTATGATCGTTTAGTTTTATTGCTATTGCTTTCTTCATGACTTGTACATATTCCTCTAACTATGAGATTATGCAACTCCCGAATACCGAAGGATCACCTTGTGTGCTATCAAACATCACAACGTAATTGGGCGATTATAAAGATGCTCTATAGGTGTCTCCGATGGTGTTTGTTGGGTTGACATAGATCAAGATTAGGATTTGTCACTCCGAGTATCGGAGAGGTATCTCTGGGCCCTCTCGATAATGCACATCGCTATAAGCCTTGCAAGCAATGTGACTAGTGAGTTAGTTGCGGGATGGTGCATTACGGAACAAGTAAAGAGACTTGCCGGTAACAATATTGAACTAGGTATGACGATACCGACGATCGAATATCGGGAAAGTAACATACCGATGACAAAGTGAATGACGTATGTTGTTATGAAGTTTGACTGATAAAGATCTTCGTAGAATATGTAGGAGCCAATATGAGCATCTAGGTTCCTCTATTGGTTATTGACCGGAGATGTGTCTCGGTCATGTCTACATAGTTCTCGAACCCATAGGGTCCGCACGCTTAACGTTCGATGAGGATTTGTATTATGAGTTATGTGTTTTTCATGACTGAAGTTTGTTCAGAGTCTCGAATGAGATCACGGACAGTACGAGGAGTATAAAAATGGTCAAGAGGTAAGGATCGATATATTGGAAGGTTACATACGGACACCAGAATGGTTCTGAAGAAGATCGGGGATTTTTCGGAGTACCGGGAGGTTACCGGAACCCCCCGGGAAAGTTATTGGGCCTAATGGGCCATAGTGGACGAGAGGAGGCATGCCACAGGAGGTGGGGCACCCCCTTGCCCCAATCCGAACTGCACAAGGGGAGGGGGCGCAACCTCCTTCTTTCCTTCTTCCTCTCCCTCCTTTCCCCTTTCCCCCTCTCCGTTGGAAGGAAAGGGGGGGATCCTACTAGGTTTGGAGTCCTAGTAGGACTCCCCCCTTGGCGCCCCCGTTGGCCGGACTCCTCGTCCCCCATCCTTTATATACGTGGGCAGATGGCACCCCAAAGGCACATCAATTGTTCTCTTAGCCGTGTGCGGTGCCCCCTCCACAGTTTACCACGTCGGTCATATTGTCGTAGTGCTTAGGCGAAGCCCTGCGCGGATCACATCATCAACACCATCACCACACAGTCGTGCTGACGAAACTATCCCTTGACCCTCTACTAGATCAAGAGCTCGAGGGACGTCATCATGCTGAATGTGTGCTGAACATGAAGGTGCCGTACGTTCGGTACTTGGATCGGTTGGATTGTGAACACGTTCGACTACATCAACGCGTTACTAAACGCTTCTGCTTTCGGTCAACGAGGGTACGCGGACACACTCTCCCCTCTCGTTGCTATGCATCTCCTAGTTAGATATTGCGTAATCATAGGAATTTTTTTGAATTACTATGTTTCCTAACAGTACACTCGTCACCGAGTTCCACTTCCAAAAATCTTAGACTACCCAGTGGTTGACCACACAGATGATCTACGTGAGTTCAAATACGATTATGGTGACTGTCGTCTACGGAAATAGCAATTTGTCAAGTTCCCAACCGCTCTTGGGCTTACACGAACTATGAATTTGTTGCTATCTTTGACAAGCTTGTTGCCGTCCTTACTTCCACGCCTCGATGGATATTGCTAAAAATCAATTTCTGTACACAGATGAGTACTGTGATTGTCATGGAATTGTCACGGCAGATGTCCTGGTGTGAGGACTTAGTCGTGGAGCCATTGCGTTGAGGTTAGCTTAAAGGGGTTAATCAAGACAAAGGACACGAGGAGTTTATACTGGTTCGGCCCCTTACGATGAAGGTAAAAGCCTAGTCCAGTTTGTAGTTGGTATTGCTAGGGTTTCGAAGAGCAGGGAGCGAATACGCTTGACTCGTCTCTCGATCTATTGTTTTCTTGCCCTAAGCCGCCGCTAGGTCATCCCCTTAAATACACGGGGTTGACGCCCTGCGAACCTCAGATTCCCGGCTGGTTCATATAACGTATCCGGCTCGATGACATTTCTTACATACCTTACAATACAAGCTTTACATACATGGCGGTTTATATCTATGTGCCTTAAGCCGCCATCGGGCCTGGGCCCTCTGCTAAGCTTACCTATGAACCGCCATATGATCTTGGGCTTCATTGTGATGAATCGTCATAGGGATGACCCGGCCCCTCCTGGGCGGGTCATACCTAATAGTTATATCCCCAACATCAGGCCCCAGGTTGATTTGAACTTATTCATGTCAACCTTCAAGACTCAGAAAAATCCTTCCATATCCGTTACAAAAAAACTTTGTAACCCGCCATGACGTTATCTCCAAGAATTTCGGAAACTCGCCACGGCGTCATCTTTAACGGATCTTTATCTTAATGTCTTCCCGAAAATCGAGGCGTCCAATTAGCTGGATAACCATCATTCGTCCTCCTCATCTTTCGTGCCTGCCTGCTTTCTGGTCTCCTTACAAATAGGACCATAGGGTCATCTCTCATTCTTCTTTCTACTTCCTTCCTCTTCACAACACATCTTCCTGCATGAACCTTACCACCGTCGACCTCCGTCCTCATCCTCGACTCCGGCCGCTGCATCGCCCTGAGTGGACCAGAGAACCGTGACGCTACTCTGCTGTTCTAACAGCCCCAGTAAGCCTTCCTTTGTTCGCACAAATCTGCCATTAGGGTTTGTCGGTGTTCTTCGGTGTTCATCCGCGTTCGTCATCGTCCTTTCTTTTCCTTTGCTTAGATCCATGTATTGGATCCAAAACCATGGGAATCTTGCGCGGTAGTAGTTTTAGCAATTGTTTTAATACTAGATCATATCCCCACCGTGATAGATCTCCTCTAGGGCTCCTCTATTTTTCCACACTCACCTTTTGTAGATGAATTTATTCCCTTTTTTCTAAACAGTGGTAGATCCAAATTTGTAACCTCCATCTATGAAACTTTTTTTCCCAGTACTTAGCCAATATTGCTTTCGGCAACTTTTTTGAATATCTTAGTCATGGCGGCTTACCCTGCCGGCTTATCTTTTCTTCATATATCATTAGCCCTTGCTTAAGCCGCCATCATAATCATGCACTGTAATTGTTAATTTGTAATCCCACCAATTAACTTGAGTCGACAAACAATTTCCTTTTAGATTGTCCTTTCACCATGCCACCGAAGACGATGAAAACTTACAACTTGGCCCTTCCACATTCACCGAGAGCACCTTGAAAGATTTCGTCAATGTTGGATAGTTACCAGAGAAGAATGTCATGTCTTATCGTGCTCCTGATCCAACTGAAGAAAAACCTCAGCCAAAGGATGGCGAAATTATTGTATTCACTGATCATATGACCCGGGGCTTCTCGCAGCCCGGCTCAAAATTCTTTAGAGATGTGCTACACCTTTTCAAACTCCATCCGCAAGATATCGGACCCAATTCCGTATCAAACATTTGTAACTTCCAAGTTTTCTGTGAAGTTTACCTTCAAGAAGAACCTACTGTTGAACTCTTCAGGGAATACTTCAACCTGAACCGCCAGAACGAGTACACCAATGGTCCCAGCTTGGAACTTGTGGGATTTCAATTCAACGCAGACAAGATGCCATCTTTCCTCTAGTAGTCCCGCCAAGCCATCCCAAGGACTGGAATCAAACATGGTTCTACTGCAAAGATACCTCGCCACCTGATGAAAATCCGATGCCGGGTTATCGCGCAGATTGTCTTGACGCAAAGCACCCACTTCCTGATAAACTCACCCCTGCCGAACGCAAGAAACTTGTCCCCAAAATCAGAAAAGTCCAAGCCTTGTTAGGAAATTGCTTGACCGGAGTTGACTTGATCTGCTACTGGGTCGCATGGCAGATCATACTTTTAAGACGCTGATCCGACTTGATGTGTTCATACACCGCAGGAACCGATGATCCTTTACGTCATAGCTCTATGCGTTTGACTGAAGAGACCATCGTTGAGATGGCAACCACATGTGTCAATAGCAAATATGAAGACTGCAGCATAGTGGGTTTGAACCCTTTGATGTAGGGTGGAACCCAATACGGCCGATCTTTCACGAAAGGAGTGGGATCCGTCGAAGAACACAAAGAACACGGGGAAGAACGGAGAGAAAACACACAGGGAAACACTCAAGAACAAGTCCAATCACACATCCACTAGATAATCAAACACACAAGATCCACAAGGTACATGAACAACAAAGGGAAAGATACAAGGTAAAGTTCATCTCCGTGAGGAGGTCTTGAATCCACGAGGGGATCTTCCCATGAAGGGGTCTTGAATCCAAGGTGGATCTTCTCCATAGAGGCCGCGGTCTCTCTCGTGGAGTAGATCCGTATGGATGAGCAAAGCTCTATCTCTAAATGAGCTATCACACTTGCTAACCCTAGAAAGGAGGTGGAGGTGGTCTATTTATTGTCTAAGCTACAAAGGGGTAAGTGGGGGAGGGATACAAGGCCAAAGGCCTGGCTGCACACAGGCAGTGTCGGACGTCCGGTCAGGGTCGGACGTCCGGTCGCTCGCGAGGGTCCGGTCGTCCGGAGGGCGTCGGACTTCCAACATTTCTTCTCTGGACTGGTGGCATCGGACGTCCGGTCGGCATTGGTCATCCGGGCGCTGGGACTTGTCGGACGTCTGGTGTTCTTCGGTCATCTGGCTGATTTGGCTCGGGTGTAGATGTGCGATCGTCCGGTGGGGGCCGGACATCCGCTCGCTGGGAGGGGCCGGTCGTCCGATGTTGTCCGGACGTCCTCTCGCTGGAGCTTCTTCGGCAACTCTTCTTCTTGCAACTTCGCTTCCACGCTTCTCTCGCAGATGGTGTAGGTGTTCCTTGGCGCTTGCACTCCTCCACGTCGTCCGTAGCATTCTGACGATACCTATGCATGCACACGGGAGAAGTGTCAAGTAGTATGCCATCCTCGAAGGGGTCAAATGAGCACGTGTAAAGGAGATGATTCACCTTTGTGTATGTGAAGTAGATGTCACACGTGTCACTCGCTGAACGGACTCTTGATATGGTGATGTCCATAGGATGCTCTGCATCATCTCCCCTCCCTTGGGAAAGATCTGACATCGGATCGAAAACCAAATCACCATGGGAAAGAGATGGCTTCGCCGTGTAGAAGTGGACGTTCACCAAGTAGTCATCATCTTCAAGCTTGAAGTGGGCACTCTCCAATGTCGAATCTTCTAGTGATTCCTTCAAAATAAGCAAGGACAACAAACACTTGGAAAAATAAATGTGGTTAGTGTTAGTGCAAAACCAAGCATTCAAGAGGTGATTCACCAAACAAGTGTCGTCATCATGCAAAGCATATGGTTTGACAAGGGATAGTGACATGGTATGTAAGCACATAAATTGAGCACAAGCAAAGATATCATGGGTACAAGCATCTGAATGTGAGGTGGTGATGCAAATATGTGTGACAAGAGAAGAAGCATCTACCTCAAGTTCATAGCAAACATGGGCAAAGCGCTCAATGAAAGGTCTATGGTAGGCATAGGAATCATTCACAACACCAAAAGAAATGAAATGTCTAAACACATGGGTGAAGTGCAAGATAATCCAAGCATAACATGCATAGGGTGTAGTGAAGATAGTGTGGCACTCAACACAATAGAAAGAGCAATTTTTCATCATGTGTGAGGCAATCAAAGCAAGCATGTAGAAATCAATGGGACATGGCATATGTGAAGAAACGACATTGTTGCAACCAAACATATGAGAGGAGCAAGTAATCCAAGAATTGGATGCAACACACAAGGCATATATATCATGATGCATGTAATGGTGAAAATGACAAGTCGAAGCAAGATCTCTAACAAGTGTGCAATCAAATGGTCCAAGTCTCATGGTGCAAGCAACACAAGTAGTATGATCCACAATATTCATGCTCATGGTTTTGGGATTCTCAAAAGAGAATGATATCACCTTGAAAGCATGTCCTTGTGCATCCTTCGCAATGCCGAAGCACAAGCAAGTATGATGTAGAAGCGTCGCGGTAGAAGGTGGCTCGCTCTCAAGAGCTCGGATTGTCAACTCACGTGATGTGGAAGTTGACACAAAGTCTAAGTATCCTACACATGCACAAAACAAAGCAAAGAACGTATGCGCATGGTAGATAAACACATCATCCATCATGATGGTTCTCTTCTCTTGCACATAACCATTAGAAGCACAAGTGCAGGAATAATATGATGCAACAATGGCTATATTCATGGCACTAGGTATATGGTGCAAAGAGGCAAGACAAGCATTCTTCACAAGAAAAATGTCAAAATCTCCAATCATATGTGAGAATGCTATGGGGGCAAACTCATTATCAAGACTAGGGGCATAGTTGCACTGAATACATGTCAAATCATCTAGCATGAGAGAGGGAACATATGGAGATATATGACAAGAAGCAACAACAATCATATGCAAAGCATGTAGATGGTTGTCATCAACTGCATGAAATGAGCAAGTATGAATCATTGGTGATGCAACATAAGCAAGCATAGTAATCAAGTCATGCAAGCTAGTAGTGCGAAGATGCAACATACTAGAGGAAATCATGGCAATCATGTCATGTGAGCAAATAATAGACATAGACAATGCACATGACATATCGCAAGCACGAACACAAAGCAAGATGAAAGTATCATCATAGGCATGGGCACAAAGCAAACATGGCAATAACAAGCAATATCTCCACCAAGGTTGCAAATACACATACAAGTATGAGAATCAATCATCATGTGTAATGCAAAGCATGGGTCACAAATGCATGGCAAAAGCATAGGAATGAGCATATCATGCAAAGTGAACATGGCAATATGGGTAAAGAATATATAATGGACAACAACCCATAGCCAAGTGAGGGCCATGTAGAAGAAATGCGCGAAGTCTTTGCGCAAAGAGAGTGGTGGGAAAGACACTCCATGGGATCCCAAGTCATCATTGCTCTCTAGAGCTCGTTTTGTCAACTCGTGGGATTGCGAGGTTGACAAGAATTCATGGGTACCTACACAAAAGGGACACAAATGAAAGATATTGTGTGTGTGGTACATGTACACATCATCCATCATGATGTGCATGTGCACGTGAGAGTTAGCACTAGATAAGCATCGCTCAAAGAAATTTGATGCATGGTATAAGAACATGTCATCCATCATGAAAGAATAGTTATTGTGTATAACACAATGGGGATGCAAATTGAGCATACAAGTATAAGGCACAACAATAGCATTTTTATTCATGGGGAGCATATTGTGCACATAATTATGAGGATCATGCAATGGATGGGATGAATCAAAATCTCCTAAAATGTATGACGAAGCTATGGGGGTCTCCTCATGAGCAATATCGGACACATCATATGGAGAAAATGGACAATATCCAAAACAATGCATACCCGAAGTTAGGTGGTTATGGCATGGCATATGAGATAAATGATGCAAGGGTAGCATGTCAATATCATCATAAGAGAAACAAATGCCTATAACCATGGGCTTGTCATCTATGCCATATGTGCAAATTGGGTTTATTTTAATGATATATGCATAGTCACTATGAATAGATTGCAAATATGACATATAGTTGATCGCATGCATAACATATGACAAGTCAAGCGGATTGGCAAACATGATGTGACCTAAGGAATTGTCACAAGAAATCCTATGCAACATGGCATCACAACTAATAGACTCCAAATGGCAATCATCAAACTCATCATAAATGGGTAAATTATCGCATGGGGAAGTCACACTAGCATGAATCATGGTAATAGGTTGATCAACATCATGCAAGCAATCAATGTCATGAATGTCCACTTGTGGGATTAGAGCATCACCATCACCTATGTTACCTTTGCCATTCCACTCATGTGGTGTAGGTGAGGTGGGAAAGACCAAATGGTGGTCATCTTCATCTTGATGGAACCATGTGGGGGGTGCATCATATTCCACCATGGCAATCGTCTTGTCCAAAGGGAGGACGAAGTCATCGCAAATCGGCGCGTCATCATAGATGGGACCTAGCACCAAATGAGAAGACACAATAGAGGTAGAGGTCAAGTTGTTAGAAATGCAAATGGCCTCACATGCCCTATCAACTATCACACTCTCTCTATGTGGTGGTTCACTCACTCCCTCAAGGTAGGTGCACTCAATCTCCCGTATGGTGGAGTCACTCATCTCACTCAAGTGATGGGGGTTGTGGCTCTCCTCACATGGGAATTGTGGCAATACATCATATATGGGGCTAGTGGTGAAGTCACTCTCACTCTCAATATGGTGGCAAAATTCATGCAAGTCATCATACGTTGGCGTGGTCGAAGGGGAAATCACATGCTCAACCATCTCATTATTGTCGTCATGGATGAAGGCCGAAGATGGCACATCATCAATCTCGCCTCCTAAGATGGAAGCATCATCCTTTCTCGTCACCATGTCGCTCGCCTCTAAAGCTTGGTCCTTGATGGTCTACGTAGTCGTAGTCGTCGCCGCACCATCTTGAAAAAGAGTTGAAGTAGACTCGGCATTATCAATGCCACAAAGAGGCTGGCGGTGAAGTCGAACTTGGGAGCATCGTCTTGGAGTTCGTCGGGCTTGGACATCATGGTGGTACTAGCCTCATGCTTGTTCTCATGGAGCTTGGTCATCGCGAAGTGAGCTTGGGGTGGAGAAGCTTTGGCCTTCTTGAGTTATTGTTCCGCCTTGAGAGCACCAATGTAGTTTTCATCGAGGGACTTGTAGTTCTCGAGGAAGATCGTTTGGAGATGTCGTTGTGCAATCCCATCATGAAGTGGAACTTCATCGAAATGGGGTCGTCCACGCCAGCTCGTCGCAAGGCTTTCTTCATCTCCTTGAACTACTCGTTGATGGACTTGGATCCTTGGGTGGTGTTCTCCAATTTGCGTATAAGTTGTTCCATGTAGGTTGGAGGCACGAACTCTCGCCGCAAAGCTGTCTTTGTCTTGGGCCAACTCATGTCGTAGGTCTCCGAAGGTGTGTGAAGCCACCATGTGGACGCGTAGTCGTGGAAGTTCCTTGTGTCACACTTCACTTGATCTTCGGGAGGAACTTGATGTAGCTTGAGGTAGTCGTCCATCAAACGCTCCCACTCGAGATACTCATCGGGTTCTTGAGTCCCATAGAAAGGAATCGCGTGGTCGCTGTCAAGGTCGTAGTAGCTCGTGGAAGTCGCGGACTTGAGATTGGGGAGCTTTTCTTGAGGTGCTTGTGGGCGAAGATGCCGTATTTCCGTAGGCGAAGATGCCTTGAAGTCGCTTGGCGAAGATGCCAAGGGAGATGGTGAAGTCGTTGAGCGGTTGTTGGTGTTGAGCTCTTGACCTTCATGTCCTTGTTGGTGATGCTGTCGATGCCGATGTGATTTTGCCAGAGATGGTAGCTCGGAGACATGTGCTCTTGAGGGTCTTCTCGAAGATGTGGAAGATCGCTTGTAGGACTTGATGAGGGCTTTGATCTCCTCCATTTGAGCTTGCATCTTGGCATCGTTGGAGTTGTTTGTGGCATCGAACTCGTTGTTGTTGTTGTAGACCGAAGATGAAATACCTAGCCTATCCATCACAAGACTCGAGTAGAGCTGAGTAGGAAATGAGATAAACAATACCAAGCTACCTTTTCCCAAAGTTGAGGATGTATCCTGTTTCACTCAATGTGAGATGAAATAATAGTGGAATTGGTATCAGACTTGTTCACTCACACCTACAAACTAAAGCTTATGGAGTAGCTCGGTGAAGATAGTGGCACAAAAATTTAATGTAAAATGTTAGCAAGAGTCAATAAAGTTGAAAGAGATTCAGAAATTCACAAGTGAAACAAGTAGACCAATAGCAATATGTGGTACATGGAAACACACACACGGATAGATAAATGGGGTTGTCCAACCAAGGAATGAGCACAAAATGTGGAATCGACGGAAAATGCTCGTGTTGCACAACTCAAGAGAGACGCTAGCATGATTGCTCTATAGGCGGATATGACACTTGTGCACAACCTATGATATGCAAAATGTATGAACTTTCTATCCCAAGTATGCTATGTATGTATGGTTCCGGTGGTATGATCCAAGATGATCAGATATGACAATCTTATATGCAATGTGGTATGATGCTATGGCACTTTCTTACAAGCTTCTTTGCTCTTTTCTCTTTTTCTTTGCTTAAAAGCTTATCCTTTTTTTATATGGCCACAATGCGAAATGCACAAACCAAGATAGCAATTGGGTATATACGGGAACAAACTTGTGGCACAAGGGATGATATGATACCAATATGATATGGTATGGTATGTATGCAATGGAAGGTGTAGACCTCTAATGTGCACAAGTAACGTTGCTGGCAATACTCAAAGGCTAGTCTCGATAGGCAAGTGACGCAAAATGGGCTAAGGGTTATCAATGCAATGGCAAGGGAATATACAATGGAGGTTACCGTCCGTGTCGATGATGAGTGGCGGTGATCTTGATGGAGATACCAAGATGATGGAGACTCGTCCCTAAGTAGCCGAAACACCTTAGGAAACGGAAAAACCGCGAACTCAAAATCTCGAATGTCAAATGGTGGTAGCGGGAATGCGGTGGTGGATGCGGAAGCTCAAAGGGATTGCGGAAATGCAATGATGGGTTTTGAGACGCAATGCAGGAATGGAGTGTAAGGTGGTGGACTATACACGGTGTCGGAGTTGGAAGCATGGTCCCTAAATAGCCAAAACACCTTAGGAGACACAACTCACAACACAAACAAAATTGGGTTAAGTCAGGGTGGCGGAAGTGTATGGTGGGTAAGCCTATGCGGTAGTGGTGGTGGTGGTTGATGAACAAGCAACCGTCCCTAAGTAGCCTAAACACCTTAGGAGACTCGAATCACTACTCAAGCAACCACATATGCGAAGGGGAACAAAATTGGTTAGGTTGCGGAAGTCGGTGGTGGTGTAGCAGATGATGTGGTGGAAGCTCTAGGCAAAGATGCCAAAGTTCCAAAAATTTTATGGAGTCAAATGATTATGGTAGTATTTTTGTGGAAAGGGGGATGTCAAGAGTTTCAAAACAAGCTAAATCGGAGTTTGGATGAATTAGTTACGGCCGAAACAAGAATAAGCCGAAATCTAAAACTACAGGTTACAGACGTCCATAAAAGGACGAATGTCCAGGGGTCAGACGTTCGGGCGGGCTCGGAAATCCGTAAATTTGGCTCGGGTTAGGGGTTACGGATGTCAGGAAAAGGTCGAACGTCCGGTGTTTCCTTGGGCTCCAGACATCCGTAAAAGGTCGGTCGTCCGGTGGGTCGGGGTAAACGCGGGATTTGAGATCGGGGACGCGATTTTAGGCGGAAAATGGAGATTTTGGGGTCAAAATTGATGAGATTTCGTGGATGAAAGATGGGGAAACTTGGGGAACTGCTAGATCCACTCGAAACCAAGCAAATCCATGTATCAAATTCAACAAAACTTCTTCAAACCAACAAATCACAAAAAAATTGGGCTATTTTTGGTGGGGATTTTCGAAATTGGGGAAGAACACAACAAAATTAGGCTAGAAAACAACGAGGGGAGGCTCCAAAATCAGGAACAATGTAGCTCATGATACCAAGATGATGTAGGGTGGAACCCTATATGGCCAATCTTTCATGAAAGGAGCGGGATCCCTTGAAGAACACAAAGAACACGCTGAAGAACGGAGAGAAAACACATAGGGAAACACTCAAGAACAAGTCCAATCACACATCCACTAGACAATCAAACACACAAGATCCACAAGGTACATGAACAACAAAGGGAAAGATACAAGGTAAAGTTCATCTCCGTCAGGAGGTCTTGAATCCACGAGGGGATCTTCCCATGAAGGGGTCTTGAATCCAAGATGGATCTTCTCTGTAGAGGTCGCGGTCTCTATCGTGGAGTAGATCCGTACGGATGAGCAAAGCTCTATCTCTAAATGAGCTATCAAATTTGCTAACCCTAGAAAGGATGTGGAGGTGGTCTATTTATAGTCTAAGCCATGAAGGGGTAAATGGGGGAGGGATACAAGGCCAAAGGCCTGGCTGCACACAGGCAGTGTCGGACGTCCGGTCGCTCGCGGGTCCGGTCGTCCGGAGGGCGTCGGACTTCCAACATTTCTTCTCTGGACTGGTCGCGTCGGACGTCCGGTCGGCATTGGTCATCCGGGCGCTGGGACTTGTCGGACGTCCGGTGTTCTTCGGTCATCTGGCTGATTTGGCTCGGGTGTAGATGTGCCGGTCATCCGGTGGGGGCCGGACGTCCGCTCGCTGGGAGGGGCCGGTCATCCGGTGTTGTCCGGACGTCCTCTCGCTGGAGCTTCTTCGTCAACTCTTCTTCTTGCGACTTCGCTTCCACGCTTCTCTCGCAGATGGTGTAGGTGTTCCTTGGCGCTTGCACTCCTCCACGTCGTCCGTAGCATTCTGACGATACCTATGCATGCACACGGGAGAAGTGTCAAGTAGTATGCCATCCTCGAAGGGGTCAAATGAGCACGTGTAAAGGAGATGATTCACCTTTGTGTATGTGAAGTAGATGTCGCACGTGTCACTCGCCGAATGGGCTCTTGATATGGTGATTTCCATAGGATGCTCCGCATCACCCTTCCTGCAAGCTTAACCCGGCGCCAGAGGTAAATCTTTTGACTTCTCTTTTTTTTCTTCAGCAGTTTAAATATTGCTTGAACTTCAATATATTATCCTTCCACAGGCCAAATCTGACTTTTGGAAAGCCAAATATGACCATGAGGCAGCTAAAAAAGCTAGAGCTACGGCGAGAGCCGCCAAGAAAACCGTTAGAAAATCTAAGAAGAAGCCAACTGCCTCTGATTTACTCAAGCTGGATGACACCTCTGAGTCAGAGGTAGCCCTTTACTCTCTTGGCATGTTTTTTAACAACCTTACTGACACTGACTATTGCCAGGACGACACGGGGGCAGCCAGGCAGTTGAAGAAGAGGTAATTATTATTTCCTCTGACTCGGAACCTTTACCAAGGCAGAAACCTCGTCGGGTAACCCGAAAAGTAAGGTTTTCGCACCCCTTGGCTTATTTAGATCCTCATTTTCTTTTGAAACGACAGCAACATGAGAGCCGTGATGACCCACAAGTATAGGGGATCTATCGTAGTCCTTTCGATAAGTAAGAGTGTCGAACCCAACGAGGAGCAGAAGGAAATGATAAGCGGTTTTCAGCAAGGTATTCGCTGCAAGCACTGAAATTATAGGTAACAGATAGTTTTGTGATAAGATAATTTGTAACGAGCAACAAGTAACAAAAGTAAATAAAGTGCAGCAAGGTGGCCCAATCCTTTTTGTAGCAAAGGACAAGCCTGCACAAACTGTTACATAGAGAAAAGCGCTCCCGAGGACACATGGGAATATCGTCAAGCTAGTTTTCATCACGTTCATATGATTCACGTTCGGTACTTTGATAATTTGATATGTGGGTGGACCGGTGCTTGGGTGCTGTCCTTACTTGGACAAGCATCCCACTTATGATTAACCTCTATTGCAAGCATCCGCAACTACAACAAAAGTATTAAGGTAAACCTAACCATAGCATGAAACATGTGGATCCAAATCAGCCCCTTACAAAGCAACACATAAATTAGGGTTTAAGCTTCTGTCACTCTAGCAACCCATCATCTACTTATTACTTCCCAATGCATTCCTCTAGGCCCAAATAATGGTGAAGTGTCATGTAGTCGACGTTCACATAACACCACTAGAGGAGAGACAACATACATCTCATCAAAATATCGAACGAATACCAAATTCACATGACTACTAATAGCAAGACTTCTCCCATGTCCTCAGGAACAAATGTAACTACTCACAAAGCATATTCATGTTCATAATCAGAGGGGTATTAATATGCATAAAGGATCTGAACATATGATCTTCCACCAAATAAACCAACTAGCATCAACTACAAGGAGTAATTAACACTACTAGCAACCCACAGGTACCAATCCCGGACTTGGAGACAAGAATTGGATACAAGGGATGAACTAGGGTTTTGAGAGGAGATGGTGCTGGTGAAGATGTTGATGGAGATTGCCCTCTCCCGATGGGAGGAGTGTTGGTGATGACGATGGTGATGATTTCCCCCTCCCGGAGGGAAGTTTCCCCGGTAGAACAGCCCCGCCAGAGCCCTAGATTGGTTCCGCCAAGGTTCCGCCTCGTGGCGGTGGAGTCTCGTCCGGGAAGATGGCTTATGATTTTTTCCCTCATCAAGGACTCCATATAGCAGAAGATGGCCACCGGAGGGCCACCAGGGGGCCCACGAGGTAGGGGGCGCGCCCAGGGGGGTAGGGCGCCCCCCACCCTCGTGGGTAGGGTGTGGCCCCCTGGTGAACTTCTTGCGCTCGGTATTTTTTATATATTTTGAAAATGACTTCCGTGAAGTTTCAGGATTTTTGGAGCTGTGCAGAATAGGTCTCTAATATTTGCTCCTTTTCCAGCCCAGAATCGCAGCTGCCGGCATTCTCTCTCTTTATGTAAACCTTGTAAAATAAGAGAGAATAGGCATAAATATTGTGACATAATGTGTAATAACAACCCATAAAGCAATAAATATCGATATAAAAGCATGATGCAAAATGGACGTATCAAGCCGCCGCCAGATCTGAACCGGTGGAGATGACGACTTACCCTCCGGCTTACTGAACACTCCTCGGAAACGCTAGAATGAGGTTCTTTTTAACCTTTAACCCTTGTATTTGTTCAGCAAATTACTTTCATCACTCAATTTTGATTCCATCTTTGCAGGAGATTTCCCATTCCTCCTTTGGTGATTCATCACAAACTCAATTGCCGGCCTTGAAGACCGCCCCCGGGTAAAGATAACTACCCTTCTTATGTACCTTTATATACGCATCATTATACTGACTTGTTTAAATCCTTCTTTAGCGGCCAAGCAAAGCCCAAGAAAGCAAAGGTGAAAAAGCCGGAGGAGGATCCAAAAACCACTGAACCGGAGCAGCCAACCCTTGCACCGGAACATCCTGAAGAACCAAAGCAGTCAACCTTTGTGCCAGAACACGCTGAACAGTCAGAGAACCCTGCTTTCAATGTTCAACCGGATTTACCTGAGCCATCTACGGATGAAACTGCTATTGAGCCATCAAGTATTGAGCTGTCAAGCTCAACTAACCCACCGGAGAAGCACGGTGATGACGTTTTAATCACTGGTGCCAGATTCGTTGAACCAGGGAACCCAACTATTCTGGCAAGACACTCTGCCAAACAAGAAGTTATGGAAAGGCAGAAAGTGAGGTTTGACGTCTCCCACTATGATCACCTGAGTATTAGCAAAGTGATATCTGGTTATCTCAATCAAGTGCACTCTAGCCGTGATTCAAAAATTGAGATGGTCAAACAGATGCACCAAAATATGAGGTACGTTCTCCGGCTTATATAAGTTATATACCCTGCCAGCCTCCAAGTGTTCTGATTATGATAAGATTGAATGATCTGTAGACTTAGAATACTTAGAAACCTCTGTCTTAGACTCCCACTAAACCGGATGCTTATAGTATTTCAGTTTGCATGTGTAGTCCCCAAGGGCCGGTTTAATCAGTAAGAATGAGCCGGTCCTACTAGTAATTATGTAGAAGACCAACATTTAACTGCATATCCTTCATGAGTCAGACAGAACCATCACACCCGGCTCATCTTTAATAAGAAAACAAGAAATATGCATTAGCCCCCAAGTGCCAAGTGTTATTGCGTGCAAAGCACTTGGGACTTTTTGGAAAGAACGGATTCATTTGAAAAATTCCACTGATAGACATTAGCCCCCAAGTGCCAAGTGTGTTGCTTGCAAAGCACTTGGGACATGTAGTTATTAATATGCTATGAGATTGAACAAACTCATGCTGTATGCAGGCTGCAACCACAGAACTGGTCTGAGGCCAAGATCCGGCTGGCGGTTCAGGAGATTGAGGCAAAAAAGGCTGAATCTAAATTCCAGTTGAGTGTGTCTGAGGCAGAGAAACTAAAAACTGGTTTCACTGCGGAGAAAGAGGCGTGGGCCAATGAGAAGACTGCCTTGACGCAGCGTGCGAAGAAGGCTGAAGCGGCTCTGGAATATGTCACCACTGAACTCACCAGTTTAAAGAACCGTGTGTCTCAGATGGTTTCTGCAATCTTCGGTAAGTCATCTTGTTACTTACTCAAAGTAACTATTTGTTATCAGAATATGATCTGCCACTTAACCAATTGTGGAAAAATTATAGGTCCCAGGAGTAGCAACCTGAGCCGAGATACCGTGGTAAAGCTCAAAGTGGTTTACACGCTGCTTGAACAATTGTACACCAGAGCTCAGTGAACTCTTGCCACTATCTCGCCCGTGAATCAAGGGCCGACTCTATTAAGTGACGTCTTGAAGAAGCTGTCCATCTTGCCCGCTCGGTTGCAAGAAATCAAGCGATCTTGCGCTAGAGCCAGGGCTGTAACAGCGTTAAGCCGTGCCAAAGCCTGGGTACCAGAATTAGACCTAGCGGACGTAGCTAGTGGATATCACAGCCTCAAAGAAGATGGAACTCCTTTCGACCAAGAAGACTTTGCTGCTTGTGTCAAGGAAATTCGCCCTCATGCTACAATCGTTTCCAAAGAGACCAACCTTACCAAGTGTCAGCCAGGTTAAGACACAGATAATCAGAAGATGGCGACTCCGTCATATAAAGTGAAGGACTTAATCCCGCCGATCCGTAAGCACACTTTCGCCCCCTGATATCAATTCGTCTGGTCTGATTGATGACGAGGCTGAATTTGTTGCCCTTCATGGCTTTGACTGGTCCAATCCCAACTTCCAGACGACAGAGGAGGAGGACGAACCGGCAAGGGATGAGCCGCAATCTTCAACTCAGCTGGGTCAAGATTCATGAACCGGGGCTGGTTTATCATCTGCTGTATGTGAAACTGAAAAAGAAAACAGTTATCCTTTTGGGCTCCAAACGCCTTGTAATAGGCTAGCTTCAAACTTCTTGTTCTGCTATGCCACCGTGCATATTGTGCCGTTTATAATGCTTCTTCATCCGTCGTGCGAAGTTATGCTATATATGCCTGATGACATTATCAATCTTGAATCTTTTCCTGCATACAATGGATGAAAAAGTACCCTGGCGGTTTACCACTGGACGAGTTATAATGCCCTAACCGGAACTTTATCATGATTTATAACCAATGTTGTATAAAATAATAATCATATATGATTAAAAATATATCATACCTGTGATATTTGATCACACCTGTTGGTTTGTAGAGCAGTAATGGTGACAACCCAAAACTTCGAACATTGATAATTATCAGAGATTGCCGGCTTGTTAACAAAGCCGGACCGGGCCAATAAACACCAGATATTATCTTTATTTCATACTGGCGACTTATAGTCAAAACCAGGTCGGGTGAATAAACACCGGTTAAAGTCATATATGACTCAGAAGACATTATAAGCCTTATTGGTTTTCAACCACATATTATTATGTCACAAAAGAAAAAATCTCAAAAAGACGTGCAAAGCAACAAACAATAGAAAATCCAAGGCTTTCATAGGCTGCCAAGCCAAAATATCTACTTCAATGAAACTAGCATTAGCCACTGGAAGGTACGCGCTTTCCGTGAGCCGGCTCTCACATTACCCAATCGACATTTTAACCCTAGATAAGTTCAGTTCTTATTTCAAGATAGACTTATCAGGCGTACACGGGGTCAGAGCAGCATCGTGCATCACAGGCCGATTTATCCAAGTTTCAAGGAAGGTGGCTGTATCAGCCTGAGCTTCTCCTTGCTTTTCGTAAATCGTTCCCTCTCATGACAAACCGGCGTTTTAACCTTAACAAGTTCAGGGTCTTGTTTAAAAGATTGACTGTGAAGAGTTCTGCGGGTCAATCAGGATTACGTGATGGAGAAGCATCTGGAATACATGCGGGATAACCCGGGTTTTAGGTGAATACACCTGGCTTCCAAGCCGGGCTTTTATAGCCTATTACAAGGTTATGAACTCTTTGTTCTTTATAACAAAAGAGCCCCCAAGCAATATTTTGAGTTGTGCTCAATGGGTACCTATGTTTGAGTTGTGCTTTTGCAACAGACTCTCTTTGGTCCCTTTAACCTGGGTAGTAATGCTATGTTCTCTATGGTGAATACACCTATGTTTGAACAGGAAGCTCCCAAGTTTTTTTATGTGTGGCCTATAAGCCGGATCAAAGGGTAATAACAACTTTGCTGTATAAAGCAGAAGCCCCCATATGACCAAAGAACTCATTATTTAAAAAGAAACAACGACAAAGGCCCTGCTTTAACATGGATGCCGGCTTTATTATATTGATCATAATATATACATTGTCAAAATATGTACATTGGAAGAGCTAGTGGCATAAGTGTAACACCCCGGATGTAACTTACCATATTTGTAACTCCGACTCTTGCCATTTCCGGCGTTAAGTTATGAGATTCCCTTCGTGGTTGGGTTTTTGTCTTTGTTTTGCTTTTTGTTCATGTCTTGCATTTCATATCATGTCATCATGTGCGTCGCATTTGCATACGTGTTAGTCTCATGCATCTGAATATTTTCCCCGTTGTCCATTTCGCAATCCGACACCCCCACGTGCACCAGCGTCCCCCTTTTGTCTCTTTTTGTGAGCGGGTGTTAAACGTTCTCGAAATGGACCGAGATTTGCCAAGTGGCCTTGGTACACCACCGGTAGACCGCCTGTCAAATTTCGTGCCACTTGGAGTTCGTTTGATACTCCAACGGTTAACTGGGGAACCACAAAGGCCTCGTGTGTGTTGCAGCCCAACACCCCTACAAAACGGCCCAATAACCCATCCAAACCACTCCCATATCCTCCGTCGTGGATCACGATCGTGTGGGAGAAAACTACACTCCATTTGGTCACTCCTACCTCCTCCTACCTATAAATATGTGCACCCCGTCCAATTTCCGGGTCCCGAAACCCTAATTTTCGTCCTCTCCGCCGCCGGACACGGCAGCGCTGCCGCCCACAGCCAGTCAAGTGACGCCATGTGGCACCACGCCGCCCACCTTTGCCGCCGGCCCGCAGGCCCATCACCGGCCCCCGCGGGCCCGTACGTCCCCGTGCACGCCCGCGCCTCCCGCCGCCGTGCGCCACCGTCCACCGCCGCCCTCGCCGGTCGCCGCCTCGACCGCGACCGCGCCGCCGCAGCTCGCCGGCCGCCGCCTCCCTTACCGGTCGCCACCGCGCCGGAGCCGCGCCGCCCGAGCTCCTCCACCGCCTGGATCCGGTCTCCCCGACCCCCGATCCGCCGTCCTCTTCTCTGGCCACCGCAGCGCGCTACTCCGGCGAGTACTCCGGCCCAACCTCAACTTCCGTGCCACGACGAACCCTAGATCCGTTTTTCACGCGAGGTCGTTTTTCCTCCATGTCCTTTTCCCCTTATATTTTTAGGCTCTGTTCATTGCATCGTAACTCCATGATCATATATCCGTTTCATGCGTATGATATATCGAAATGTTCATTGTGAGATGCTCTTCATTTTATTACACTGTGGCATGCTTGTTTGGGTCCATCTTGACGCCCAAATCATTGATGCAAGAGTGCTATAAATTGTTAGGTGCTATTACTTATCAGAGTATGAGGATTTGTCATTTTGTCACATTTTTGTGTGCTTCATATGGGCATGAGCTCTACATGTGTTTTGAACTATGCCATGCCATATTTACAGGGGTGCTTGCCATGTATTTTTATAATCAATGTGGTGACTAGCACAAGCATGCAAACTAGCCTTCGTGATATTGCTGATTTCAGGGACTTAGGGTTTTGCTAAGTCCTTGTTTTGCTGTTATTTTGATGCCTTGTAAACCTGATACTACAGTGAGATCCATGCTTGTTTTGAGTATCTTCAGAAAGGGTGTTTTGGACATATGGTTATTCTCTCTCCATCCATGCCCATGTTGGCAATTATGGAGTGCCCTAGCATGTCTTAATCTTGCTCTACTTTTGCTATAAAATGTTCCTGGCAGATTGCTTACATGTTAATCAATTTTGCCATGGTTGCTGTTGTTGATCCATGCATGCTATGAACTTGCTCTTGCCATGGTTAGCTTCATAAACATGTCTTCTTGCTGTTAGTATGCTTATCTTGTCTGGCAAGGCTTTGTGACGAGTGATTTCAGCTCGCAAAGAAGCCTTCATAATTCTGTTTATGCCATGCTCAGTTTTCTGCTATGTCTGAAACTGTTAATAAAACCTGCTATGTTTACATGGGTGCCATCATATCTTCTGTGCCTTTTTGGCTCATGATCAGTAAGGGACTTTTATTCTATGCTTCTAGTAGATTCATGCCATGCCTTGTTTTTCTATGATATGTTCCTGTAGCATGTTGTTTGCTTGCTCTAAACATGGCTTCCTGATGTTATTTTCTGGCATGTTAGTATTTTCACCAGGTCTGCGAAGCTGATATCTTTTGCACTTTTGCCATGCTTGTTTGAACCTGATCTTGTGTGATTTAGCTGTCGCTCGGTGTTCATTTTTTTCAAGCATCTTGAGTATATCACTCACATGTGCTTGGTTGTTATGTTGGAGTGCAGTAGCTTAGTTTCTTGTTGCATTCTAGATGGCATCATGCTGTTAATCCTAGAATTGTGCCATTCTTGTTTTGCTTGCCATTTGCAAACCATGCATCCGATTCCGGTGATCTTTATATCGATTTCAACCGAAATCATCTCATCTTTCCAGCGGCACACTTGGTTTTCCAAGTTGATGAGTTGTTCATCCTTTTCCTTCCGAAGCACGCATATGCATTTCATATCATGCCATGTTTTGCATCATGTTGCTTGTGCATTGCACCGTGATTTATTGTTGGTCCTTTGCTTGTGTTCTTGCTTTGGGTAGATCCATGAGACGAGTACGTGAACGAGGAACCTGTTGAGTACGCTAACGAGGATCAAGCTTTCGACAACTCTGAGAACTTTGCAGGCAAGATGACCATACCCTCGAAATCACTTCTATCTTTGCTTGCTAGTTGTTCACTCTATTGCTATGCCATGCTACCTACCACTTGCTATATCATGCCTCCCATATTGCCATGTCAATCCTCTAACCCACCTTTCCTAGCAAACCATTGTTTGGCTATGTTACCGCTTTGCTCAGCCCCTCTTATAGCGTTGCTAGTTGCAGGTGAGGATGAAGTTTGTTCCATGTTGGAACATGGATATTGTTGGGATATCATTATCTCTTATTTACTTTAATGCATCTATATACTTGGTGAAGGGTGGAAGGCTCGGCCTTATGCCTGGTGTTTTGTTCCACTCTTGCCGCCCTAGTTTCCGTCATACCGGTGTTATGTTCCTTGATTTTGTGTTCCTTACGTGGTTGGATGTTATGGGAACCCCTTGACAGTTCGCCTTGAATAAAAATCCTTCAGCAAGGCCCAACCTTGGTTTTACCATTTGCCTACCTACCACCATATGCCTTCCCTTGGGTTCTGTAGACTTAAGGGTCATCTTTATTTTAATCCCCCCCGGGCCATTTCTCCCTTGATTGTTGGTCTGAAATGGGCAGCCTGCGGGGCCACCTCAAGGCAACTCGAGGGTTGGTTTTACTCGTAGCTTGACCTATCCGGTGTGCCCTGAGAACGAGATACGTGTGACTCCTATCGGGATTTGTTGGCACATCGGGCGGCTTTGCTGGTCTTGTTTTTACCATTGTCGAAATGTCTTGTAACCGGGATTCCGAGACTGATCGGGTCTTCCCAGGAGAAGGAATATCCTTCCTTGACCGTGAGAGCTTGTGATGGGCTAAGTTGGGACACCCCTGCAGGGTTTGAACTTTCGAAAGCCATGCCCGTGGTTATGGTCAGATGAGAAGGTTGTAGAGAACTTGAAACTTAACATTTTTTAAAAATGAATCAACCGCGTGTGTAGCCGTGATGGTCTGTTTTCGGCGGAGTCCGGGAAGAGAACACGGTCTCGTGTTATGCTTGAACGTAAGTAGCTTCAGGATCACTTCTTGATCACTATTAGCTTCTCGACCGTGCGTTGCTTCTCTTCTCGCTCTCTTTTGCGTAAGTTAGCCACCATATATGCTAGTGCTTGCTGCAGCTCCACCTCACTACCTTTTTCATACCCTTTAAGCTTAAATAGTCTTGATCGTGAGGGTGTGAGATTGCTGAGTCCCCGTGACTCACAGATACTTCCAAATAGATGCAGGTGCCGATGATGCCAGTGCAGGGGACGCTACCGAACTCAAGTGGGTGTTCGACGAGTATTCGGGCCGTTACTATGTTTATTTTCCGGATGATCAGTAGAGGAGCCCAGTTGGGACGATCGGGGATCTAGCATTTGGGGTTATCTTTCTTTATTTTGGTTCCATAGTCGGACCATGATTGTATTCTGGATGATGTATGACTATTTATGTATTGTGTGAAGTGGCGATTGTGAGCCGACTCTTTATCCCTTTCTTATTCAGTACATGGATGTGTAAAGATTAACCCTCTTGCGACATGCCTACCATGCGGCTATGCCTCTAAGTCGTGCCCCGACACGTGGGAGATATAGCCGCATTATGGGTGTTACATGTTGGTAATCAGAGCCTTCCCCGACTTAGGAGCACCCTGCTTGATCAAATCGCTGACGTTGTTGAGTCTAGAAGAAAATGTTTTGAGTCTTAGGATTATATATATCATAGAGTAGGATTCTTTTTACTCCCCAGTCCCTTCGTCGCTCTGGTGAGGCCTCCTGACGTAGAGTTTTGACTCTTATCTCCTCAAATTTCACGAATTTTTTTTAGGATCAGGCGGGTATCTTGGAATCGTTCTGATGGTTTTGTGACAAGAACATTGTTCTTGGTGCCTCCTGACATTTAGGGGTTGTGGCAGTGTCCCGGGGAGTTGGGCTCTGAGGTGTTGTCGTCACAATTTTATTGTTGCAGTTCTGGAATACCTGAGTTCGCTGATATCGAAAATCTCTTTTATGCAGTTGTTGGTGAGATAACCTCGACGCCACCCAGTACTAGGGCGGGAATTCGGGAGTATTGCCATAACTCATATAACGGATGCTTTTCGAAGGTTGACGTAAATGATTTCCGAAGGTTTGTTGGTTATGTGTTGAAGGATGGATACAGCTGGATGTAGGATTTACTAGTTTTGGGTGAGATATTATGGTTCCCCTGTATCCCCAACACCTGATTGCATAACCAGAAAGTTTCGGGAGTTTTATAGGTGGGAATTCAAGTATCTCTAGTATTTCTTCCCGCAAATATTTGGTTTGTGATTGGGTAATCCTTACCACTCATTTGTTCATATCCGTACCTTGTTGATTTATTCATCTACCTTTATCTAAGTGGCTTCTCAATTTATGGAAGTGTGATGATTTACTTTGGAATTCATTCGTTCATTCTTGTTCGAATGTTAAGGCTATATGTTGCAATTTTGATCCATTGATTCAGCTTGAATATATGTCTTTCAAGATGCTAATGGATGTCAACCTCTTCAGGATGGCTCCTCCAACGCGTCAGAATCCGGGCCGCAATGATGTGGATCAGTCGAACCCTCCGCCACACCCTCCACCTCCGGGGGCATGGCAAGCTGTCATGGCAGCCACCAATGCCAACACTCAGATACTTTTGCAACTCTTGCAAGAGCGCAACCAAGGGAACCAAGGGCAAGGCAACCAAGGAAATCAAGGCCAAGGCAACAATCAGCCTCAGTTTGCTACCCTCAATCAGTTCCTCGCAAACCAGCCAAAGTCCTTCAGCAACTTTGTCGAGGCCACAGACGCCGACGACTGGCTCGTGGATATCTGCAAACATTTTGAGTGTAGCAATGTCAGGCTTGAGGACTTTGTCAAGTTTGCTTCGTTTCAACTCAAAGACCAAGCTGCTGAGTGGTATCAACAATACAAAGATTCCAGAGGAGGTCGTGTGATTACCTGGGATGATTTCCGCCGAGACTCCAAAGCTCATCACATCCCACAAAGTGTTGCTGAGAGTAAGCATGAGGAGTTCCGCAATCTCAAGCAAGGCAGCATGTGTGTGTATCAATACAATATCCAGTTTTAGAAACTCACTCGCTTCGCTAAACAAGATGTCCCTGATGAAAAGAGCATGATTTATCAATTCAGAGGTGGCCTCAGAGAAGATCTGCAATTAGCTCTCGTGCTTCTTGAGCCGACTAAGTATGATGAATTCTACAACATGGCACTAAAGCAAGAAGCTGCTCAGCTCAAGTGTGAGGCTTCTAAGAAGAGAGTCAGGGATGCAGTTCAATCTTCTTCTTCAACTCAAGTGGCAGCTAAGCAACAGAAGTTCTGGTTGCCTCCTCCTCCTCCTCTGTTTCGTCAGCCTTTTTAGCAGAAGAGTAAAGGTGGCAATGGATCTTCCCACCCCCCCAACCCAGGCTATCAGAACAAAGCTTAGTCTCATACTCCAAGGTCAAGTGCTCCTTATCACCGTCCGCTCTCAGAGGTTACTTGCAACAAGTGTCAACAGAAAGGGCACTATGCAAACAAATGCTTCAACCAAAGGCGCCTTCCGCCTCCTCCTCCTATGAGATCTGCTAGCAATGCAGTGGTCAAGCATAATCCCAAGCATGCTAAGGTCAACATGATGAACGCAGCTCAGGCAGAGGATCTTCAGAAGTGATCATGGGTAACCTTCCAGTTAACTCTATTCCTGCAAAAGTTCTTTTTGATACTGGTGCATCGCATTGTTTCATGTCAAGACCATTTTTTGCCAAGCATGAATTCACTTCTTCTCATTTGGGAAATCCATGGATATCATTTCTCTGGGTAAACGGTTGAGTGCCAGTTTGGTGGTTCCAGATGTTTCCATCAAGATGGGAGACTATATATTTCTGTCTTCTCCAATGGTCCTTGGTGACTCAGATATTGATCTAATTCTCGGCATGGACTGGCTTTCTAAGCACAAGGCTCTGCTCGATTGTGCTGCGAGAGAAATTCAATTGACACACTCTTCTGAGGAGGTGATCATCTATGCCACTCGTGATGAAACCATTCGGCTATTTTCTCTCAATGAGAAGGGCGAGTTGAATGCCATCTCTCAGATTCCAGTCGTTTGTGAATATCAAGACGTCTTTCCAGAAGAGCTTTCGGGAATGCCTCCTCACTGGCCAGTTGAATTCTTATTAATCTTGAGCCTGGCACGGAACCTGTTTGCAAACGTCCTTACAAGCTTGGACCAGAAGAGTTGAAGGAGTTGAAGAAACAACTCGATGAACAAGAGCGTATGGGTCTGATCAGACCGAGTTCATCTCCATGGGGTTGTGGTGTTCTTTTTGTCAAGAAGGATGGAACGGAATGACTCTGTGTCGACTACCATCCATTGAAGAAGAAGACAATAAAGAATAAGTACCCACTTCCCAACATCAATGAGCTATTCGAGCAACTTAAAGGTGCCCAAGTTTTCTCCAAGCTTGACCTCCGTATGGGCTATCATCAGATTCGCATTCTTGAACAAGATATCCCCAAGACAACATTCAGAACAAGCTATGGTTCTTATGAATATACTGTCATGTCTTTCGGCCTTATCAATTCCCCTCCAGTGTTCTCTCGCATGATGAACTTCATCTTCAACCCTTACACAAATGATTTTTTCCTGGTGTATCTCGATGATATTTTGGTCTTTTCCAAGAATAAGGAGGATCATGCCAAGCATTTGAGATTGGTACTCGACAAACTCAAAGAGCATCTGGTAGAGGTTAGGGTCCCGATCTTTCAATGAGATGATAACTATCGATTTGGTGGAGTCAACTTTGACGATCCGACTACAAACGTGCACGCCGGTGCGCCTTAGCAATCGCTAAACCAATCTCCCGAGGTTACTGACGATGCTGGAAGCACAATCAACCTGACCACGAAGGTCTATTCCTGCACGCAATCGAAGAACAAGCAAGAATATGATAATGCAATCTGAATATTGCGAATATAGATGAAGTATTAACAAAGGTGGGGATCCGAAAGCGGTCTTGATCTGGTTGTTGGACACAAACAAAGTACACGAAGTTGAAGTGGCTAACTTTTAACTAAACAAATCCCAAGGAAAAAGCTACTAGATGGATCTACTTATATAGGAGCAAGGGGTGGCGGCCAAGGAGGTGGAAGGGCGTCCCAATGCAGCCTAAAACTAACCCTATGTCGTACAATGCTCATGGGTCCAAATGGAGGTGGTGCAACACCTTTGGACTTGTTGTTTGACTCGGATTCTGCTGCAGCGTCAGATTGCTTCATCGATATCTCAATGCTCTGGACGAATTTGAAGGTTATTCCAATTGGGTTGGAAAGAGCACGAAATCTACTTTCCAACAAAAAAAATAATCACCCAATTCGGAGTCCGTATGAAAAAGTTGTTGACGTTTTGAGTCAGGTATGTCTGTGCAGTCCGGATCTGAATCCAGAACGCGAGAGACTTGGACTCTATCTTCTCTTGGCCAAAAGTGACGTGAGAGGACTTTTTGAACATAATCTAAACTTCTCCTTTTCCCTTATCTTCATATGTGGATTGTACAAATGTCCCATACACCTGCAATTAGACAAAACACAAAAGTGTGTGAAGTATTTTTGTTCTGGATAACATAAATAGATTATTGAATAGTTTGCACTAGAAATCACCTGACAAATATGCATGTATGCAATGTTTTTGGTCGTATCCAAGGTAATCATGTCCTCATCAACATCAATTCTATGCGAAGTTTTCCAAGTGTGAGTTCTGGCTTGATGAGGTTCTTTACCCTGGGCATATCATCTCCGCCAAGGGCATCGCTGTTAATCCTGAGAAGGAGTCTGCAATTGTGAATTGGGAACCGCCTCAGAATGTCAAGTAGCTCCGTAGTTTCCTTGGGCTTGCAAGCTATTGTCGAAGATTTGTTGAGAATTTCTCTAAGATTGCAAAGCCTTTTTCCAACCTCCTCCAGAAGCATGTCAAGTATGTCTGGATGCCTGAATGTGACGTTGCTTTCAACACCTTCAAAGAGAAGTTAGTCACAGCTCCTGGCTTGACTCCTCCTGATGAATCCAAACCATTTGAAGTTTTCTGTGATGCCTCCCTGCAAGATCTCGGTGTTGTGTTAATCTAGGAGAAGAAACTTGTGGCCTATACCTCTAGTCAGTTGAAGCCCAACAAAAGGAACTACCCCACTCACGACCTTGAGTTGGCGGCAGTTGTCCATGCATTATTAACATGGAGACATCTCTTGTTGGGAAGGAAAGTGGACATCTTCACGGATCATAAGAGCCTCAAGTACATCTTCACTCAACCCAACCTCAACCTCAGGCAGACTCATTGGGTCAAAATGATTCAAGAATACAATCCGAGTATTGAATATACTCCAGGCCAGGCCAATGTCATTGCAGATGCTTTGAGCAGGAAGGCTTACTGCAACAGCTTAATTCTCAAGCCCGTCCAACCGAACCTTTGTGAAGATTTCCGCAAACTTAATCTCCAAGTTGTTTCTCAAGGCTTCCTTGCCAACCTACAAGTCTCTCCTACTTTGGAAGATAAAATTCGTGAGGCACAACTTCTTGATTCCATGGTGAAGAAGGTGAAAAATGGGATTGCCAAGAGGCAACCCAAGTACAAGTGATATCGCATTGATGACAAAGACAATCTATTCTTCGAGGATTGAATTGTGGTTCCTAAAGGTGATCTAAGGAAAGTCATTATGAACGAGGCGCAGAATTCCCTTCTATCCATTCATCCTGGAAGTACAAAGATGTACCATGACCTCAAGCAGTCGTATTGGTGGACTCGATGAAGCGAGAAATTGCTCAATTCGTGAATGAAGGTGATGTCTATAGAAGGGTGAAAGCAGAACACCAACGGCCAGCTGGTATCCTCCAACCTCTTGCTATTCCAGAATGGAAGTTTGATCATTTTGAGATGGACTTCGTGACTGGATTTCCCAAGTCCAAACGTGGAAATGATGCTATCTTTGTTGTCATCGACAAGCTTACTAAAGTGGCTCATTTCCTTCCTATCAAAGAATCTATCACAGCAGCTCTGTTGGAAGAGCTATACACCTCCAGGATTGTCTCCTTGCACGGCATTCCACAATTGATATCTTCAGATCGTGGAAGCATCTTCACTTCTAAGTTCTAGTACTCCTTTCAGAAGGCCATGGGCACCAACATTCGCTTCAACACAACCTTCCATCCTCAATCTAGTGGCCAAGTCAAGCGAGTCAATCAAATCCTTGAAGATATGCTTAGGGCTTGTGTCATTTCCTTCGGTATGAAGTGGGAAGATTGTCTTCCATATGCCGAGTTCTCCTACAACAATAGTTTCCAAGCGAGTTCGGGCAAGGCCCCTTTCGAGATTCTCTATGGCAGAAAGTGTCGTACTCCTCTTAGTTGGTCAGAGACTGGTGAATGCCAACTTCTTGGCAACGACTTGATCACAGAGGCTGAAGAAATGTGTAAAGTCAACCATGAAAATCTCAAAGCCGCGCAATCGCTCCAGAAGAGTTACTATGATAGCAAGCATCGTGACTTGGCTTTCGAGATCAGAGATCATGTCTACCTCCGCGTCTCTCCAATGAAAGGTACTCGTCACTTCGGTATCAAAGGGAAGCTTGCCCCTAGATACGTGGGTCCTTTCAAGATCATTGGCAAAAGAGGCAATCTCGCCTATCAACTTGAGCTTCTGTCCAACTTCGCAAACGTGCACGACGTGTTTCACGTGTCACAGCTTCGCAAGTGCTTCAAGACTCCTGAGCGCACCATCAACTTCGAAGAGATTGATCTCCAAGAAGACATGTCTTATCATGAGCATCCCGTTTCTATTCTTGAAGAAACCAAGTGCAAGACTCGCAACAAGTCTATCAAATTCCTGAAAGTGAAGTGGTCACACCATTCCGACTGAGAAGCCACCTGGGAGCGCGAGGATTACCTCTGTTCCGAATACCCGGAGTTCTTTCAGTCCTAGATCTCGGGACGAGATCCTTTCGTAGTGGTGGAGTGTTGTAACACCCCAGATGTAACTTACCATATTTGTAACTCCGACTCTTGCCATTTCTGGCGTTAAGTTATGAGATTCCCTTCGTGGTTGGGTTTTTGTCTTCATTTTGCTTTTTGTTCATGTCTTGCATTTCATATCATGTCATCATGTGCATCGCATTTGCATACGTGTTTGTCTCATGCATCCGAGCATTTTCCCCGTTGTCCGTTTCGCAATCCGACACTCCTACGTGCACCGGCATCCCCCTTTTGTCTATTTTCATGAGCGGGTGTTGAACGTTCTCGGAATGGACCGAGATTTGCCAAGTGGCCTTGGTACACCACCGGTAGACCGCTTGTCAAATTTCGTGCCACTTGGAGTCCGTTTGATACTCCAACAGTTAACCGGGGAACCGCAAAGGCCTCGTGTGTGTTGCAGCCCAACATCCTTCCAAAATGGCCCAATAACCCATCCAAACCACTCCCATCTCCTCCGTCGTCGGATCACAATCGTGTGGGCGAAAACTACACTTCATTTGGACACTCCTACCTCCTCCTACCTATAAATATGTGCACCCCGTCCAATTTTTGGGTCCTGAAACCAGTCGTGCGACGCCACGTGGCACCGCGCCGCCCACCTCCGCCGCCGGCCCCCGCGGGCCCGTACGTCCCCACGCGGACCCGCGCCTCCTATCGCCGTGTGTCATCATCCACCGCCGCTCTCGCCGGTCGCCGCCTTCGCCACGACTGCGCCGCCGCAGCTCGCCGGCCGCCGCCTCCGCCACCTCCCTCGCCGGTCGCAACCGCGCCGGAGCCACGCCGCCCGAGCTCTTCCACCGCCTGAATCCGGCCTCCCCGGCCCCCGATCCGCCGTCGTCTTCTCCGGCCACTGCAGCGCGCGACTCTGGCGGGTACTCCGGACCGGCCTCGACTTCCATGCGGCGACGAACCCTAGATCCGTTTTTCTCGCGAGGTCGTTTTTCCTCCAAGTACTTTTCCCCATATATTTTCAGGCTCTGTTCATTGCATCGTAACTCCATGACGTTGCTCCGTTTCATACGCATGATATATCAAAATGTTCATTGTGAGATGCTCTTCATTTCATTCCACTGTGGCATGCTTGTTTGAGTCCATCTTGATGCCCAAATCATTGATGCAAGAGTGCTATAAATTGTTAGGTGCTATTACTTATCAGAGTATGAGGATTTGTCATTTTGTCACATTTTTGTGTGCTTCATATGGGCATGAGCTCTACATGTGTTTTGAACTATGCCATGCCATATTTACAGGGGTGCTTGCCATGTATTTTTATAATCAATGTGGTGACTAGCACAAGCATGCAAACTAGCCTTCGTGATATTGCTGATTTCAGGGACTTAGGGTTTTGCTAAGTCCTTGTTTTGCTGTTATTTTGATGCCTTGTAAACCTGATACTACAGTGAGATCCATGCTTGTTTTGAGTATCTTCAGAAAGGGTGTTTTGGACATATGGTTATTCTCTCTCCATCCATGCCCATGTTGGCAATTATGGAGTGCCCTAGCATGTCTTAATCTTGCTCTACTTTTGCTATAAAATGTTCCTAGCAGATTGCTTACATGTTAATCAATTTTGCCATGGTTGCTGTTGTTGATCCATGCATGCTATGAACTTGCTCTTGCCATGGTTAGCTTCATAAACATGTCTTCTTGCTGTTAGTATGCTTATCTTGTTTGGCAAGGCTTTGTGATGAGTGATTTGAGCTCGAAAAAAGCCTTCATAATTCTGTTTATGCCATGCTCAGTTTTTTGCTTAGTCTGAAACTGTTAATAAAACTTGCTATGTTTACATGGGTGCCATCATATCTTCTGTGCCTTTTTGGCTCATGATCAGTAAGGGACTTTTGTTCTATGCTTTTAGTAGATTCATGCCATCCATTGTTTAGCTATGATATGTTCCTGTACCATGTTGTTTTCTTGCTCTAAACATGGCTTCCTGATGTTATTTTCTGGCATGTTAGTTTTTTCACCAAGTCTGTGAAGCTGATATCT
Organism: Triticum dicoccoides; assembly: GCF_002162155.2. Classification (NCBI taxonomy): domain Eukaryota; kingdom Viridiplantae; phylum Streptophyta; class Magnoliopsida; order Poales; family Poaceae; genus Triticum; species Triticum dicoccoides. Next base: position 210,611,351 of record NC_041380.1, read on the forward strand.
TCTGCACTTTTGCCATGCTTGTTTGAACCTTCTCTTGTGTGATTTGGCCATAGATTAGTGTTCGTGTTTTGTCAAGCATCTTGAGTAGATCACTTCCATGTGCATTTTTGTTATGTTGGAGTGTAGTAGCTTAGTTTCTTGTTGCATTCTAGATGGCATCATGTTATTAATCGCAGAATTGTGCCATTCTTGTTTTGCTTGCCATTTGCAAATCGTGCATCCGATTCCGGTGATCTTTATATAAAGTTCGACTGAAATCATCTCATCTTTCCAGCGGCACACTTGGTTTGCCAAGTTGATGCCTTGTTCATCCTTTTCCTTCCGAAGCACGCATATGCATTGCATATCATGTCTTGCATATCATGCCATGTTTTGCATCATGTTGCTTGTGCATTGCACCATGTTTGATTGTTGGTCATTTGCTTGTGTTCTTGATTTGGGTAGAGCTGGGAGACGGGTACGTGATCGAGGAACCTGTTGAGTACGCTAACGAGGATCAAGCTTTCGACAACTCTGAGAACTTTGCAGGCAAGATGACCATACCCTCGAAATCACTTCTATCTTTTCTTGCTAGTTGTTCGCTCTATTGCTATGCCACGCTACCTACCACTTGATATATCATGCCTCCCATATTGCCATGTCAAGCCTCTAACCCACCTTTCCTAGCAAACCATTGTTTGGCTATGTTACCGCTTTGCTCAGCCCCTCTTATAGCGTTGCTAGTTGCAGGTGAGGATGAAGTTTGTTCCATGTTGGAACATGGATATTGTTGGGATATCATTATCTCTTATTTACTTTAATGCATCTATATACTTGGTGAAGGGTGGAAGGCTCAGCCTTATGCCTGGTGTATTGTTCCACTCTTGCCGCCCTAGTTTCCATCATACCGGTGTTATGTTCCTTGATTTTGCGTTCCTTACGCGGTTGGGTGTTATGGGAACCCCTTGACAGTTCGCCTTGAATAAAAATCCTCCAGCAAGGCCCAACCTTGGTTTCACCATTTGCCTACCACCATATGCATTCCCTTGGGTTCTGCAGACTTAAGGGTCATCTTTATTC
>NC_041380.1:210612756-210683253 GCF_002162155.2 Triticum dicoccoides
AGTGCTCCTCTGAGTGTTGGTCCGAAATGGTAGCCTGCGGGGCCACCTCGGACCAACTCGAGGGTTGGTTTTACTCGTAGCTTGACCTATCCAGTGTGTCCCGAGAACGAGATACGTGTGACTCCTATCTGGATTTGTCGGCACATCGGGCGGCTTTGCTGGTCCTGTTTTACCATTGTCGAAATGTCTTGTAACCGGGATTCCGAGACTGATCGGGTCTTCCTGGGAGAAGGAATATCCTTCGTTGACCATGAGTGCTTGTGATGGGCTAAGTTGGGACACCCCTGTAGGGTTTTGAACTTTCTAAAGCCGTGCCCGCGGTTATGGGCAGATGAGAAGGTTGTAGAGAACTTGAAACTTAACTTTTTAAAAAATGAATCAACCGCGTGTGTAACTGTGATGGTCTCTTTTCGGCGGAGTTCATGAAGAGAACACGGTCTCGTGTTATGCTTGAAAGTAAGTAGCTCCAGGATCACTTCTTGACCACTATTAGCTTCTCGACCGTGCGTTGCTTCTCTTCTCACTCTCTTTTGCGTAAGTTAGCCACCATATATGCTAGTGCTTGCTGCAGCTCCACCTCACTACCTTTTTCCTACCCTTTAAGCTTAAATAGTCTTGATCGCGAGGGTGTGAGATTGTTGAGTCCCCGTGACTCACAGATTCTTCCAAATAGATGTAGGTGCCGATGATGCCAGTGCAGGGGACGCTACCGAACTCAAGTGGGAGTTCGACAAGGATTCGGACCGTTACTATGTTTCTTTTTCGGATGATCAGTAGACGAGCCCAGTTGGGAATATCTGGGATCTAGGATTTGGGGTTATCTTTCTTTATTTTGGTTCCATAGTCGGACCTTGATTGTAGTCTGGATGATGTATGACTATTTATGTATTGTGTGAAGTGGCGATTGTAAGCCGACTCTTTATCCCTTTCTTATTCAGTACATGGGATGTGTAAAGATTACCCCTCTTGTGACATGCCTTCCATGCGGCTATGCCTCTAAGTCATGCCCCGACACGTGGGAGATATAGCCGCATTATGGGTGTTACATTAAGTGTAGTAAGGCCGAAGATGAGCTATGTTCCACGGCCGGCGGGTCTCCTCCTCCGACGTGCGTGAGTCCTTGTGGTCTCGAACATCAATAAGGTAGTACGACCCGTTGGTCAGATTCTTGCTGACCACTAAAGGTCTTTCCCAAGGTGGGGATAAGTTGCGCGTATCCGTTTGATCCTGGATAAGCCGGAGCACTAGATTGCCTTCTTGATAAGTTCTGGTTTTAACTCAGAGGCTGTGATAACGGCACAGATCTTGCTGGTAAATCACCGAACGAGCCGCTGCGATGTCACGCTCCTCATCCAAACAGGTCAAGTGCTTCTTGACATACTCTTTCATTGTCAGCTTCAACATAAGCCACTACACGAGGTGAGTCATGACGGGTGTCACTAGGGAGAACTGCCTCTGCTTCGTAAACCATGAAGAAGGGTGTGTATCCCGTATATCTATTTGGGGTGGTATTGATGCTCCATAATACGGAAGGCAGCTCCTCCACCCAACAACCCGACGTCCTCTGCAAAGGAACCATAAGCTGGGGCTTGATGCCTTTCAAGATCTCTTGGTTTGCTCTCTCAGCTTGACCATTGGATTGAGGGTGACCCACCGACGATACATCAAGCCGGATATGCTCTCGTTGACAAAATTCTTCCATAACACCCTTAGAGAGGCTAGTGCCATTATCTGTTATAATGTTGTGTGGAAAGCCAAAACGGAAGATCACTTTCTTCATGAATTGAACCGTCGTTGCTGCATCAGACTTACTAACCGGCTCTGCCTCTACCCACTCAGTGAACTTATCAACTGCCACCAAAAGGTGGGTCTTCTTGTCCTTGGATCTTTTGAAAGGTCCAACCATATCGAGCCCCCAAACTGCAAACAGCCAAGTAATTAGAATCATCCTCAATTCTTGAGCCAGCACATGGGCTTGTCGTGCAAATTTCTGACATCCATCACACCTGCTGACGAGGTCCTCTGCATCAGCATGGGCTGTTAACCAATAAAACCCATGACCAAAAGATTTAGCCACAAGGGATTTCGAGCCAGCATGATGACCACAATCTCCTTCATAAATCTCTCGTAAGATCTTACAGCCCTCTTCTGGAGAGACACAACATTGGAACGCCCCTGTGACACTGCGATGATGTAATTCTCCATTAACAATTGTCATTGACTTAGATCGCCGGGCTATCTGCCTGGCTAAGGTTTCATCCTCAGGTAACTCGCCCCGGGTCATATAAGCCAAATAAGGGACTGTCCAATCCGGGATTACATGAAGAGCGGCCACCAACTGAGCTTCCGGGTCAGGAATAGCCAAATCCTCCTCCGTAGGTAACTTGACCAATGAGTTATGCAAAATGTCAAGGAAAACATTAGGCGGCACCGGTTTATGTTCAGAACCCAACCGACTTAAAGCATCTGCCGCTTCATTTTTCCTCCGATCAACGTGCTCAATTTGATAACCCTTGAAGTGACCAGAAATAACATCCACCTCTCGCCGATAAGCCGCCATGAGTGGATCCTTAGAATCCCAAGTACCAGAGACTTGCTGAGCTACCAAGCCTGAGTTGCCGAAGCACCTAACCCGGCTTAAGTTCATCTCCTTAGCCATCCGAAGACCAAGGATCAACCTCATACTACGTTGCATTGTTAGTGCAAGGAAACATTAAACAGAGAACATAACAAAATTTATCACCTCGAGGGGAAGCTAGGATAACTCCATCCCCCAAGCCCTCCAATTGCCTGGACCCATCAAAGTGAATAGTTCAATACGTGTTATCTGGCTTTTCCTCAGGCATTTGCAGCTCTGTCCAATAATTGATGAAGTCCACCATTGCCTGAGACTTGATGGCCGTGCGAGGCACATATTTTAACCCATGAGGCCCAAGCTCAATAGCCAACTAAGCAACCCGGCCAGTTGCTTCTCTATTTTGGATGATATCTCCCAAAGGAGCAGAGCTGACCACAGTGATGGCATGACCCAGAAAATAATGTTTAAGCTTTCGGCTGGCCAAGAACACCCCATATACAAGCTTCTGCCAGTGCGGATATCTCTGCTTGGACTCAATAAGCACCTCACTGATATAGTAAACCGGCCTTTGAGCCGGATATTCCTTGCCGGCTCCCTTTCTTTCTACCACAATAGCCACACTGACAGCCCGGCTATTAGCAGCCACATATAACAACAAAGGATCCTTATCAATAGGGGCTGCAAGAACGGGCGGCTCAGCCAGCTTCTTCTTCAAATCCTCAAACGCTATATTAGCAGCATCACTCCAGACAAAGTTATCTGTATTTTTCATCATCTGATATAGAGGGATAGCCTTCTCTCCCAACCGGCTTATGAACAGGCTCAATGCCGCAATACGACCCGCCAGGCATTGCACATCATTGATACACGCCGGTTTAGCCAGTGAAGTGATGGCTTTAATCTTCTCCAGGTTAGCTTCAATACCTCTGTTCGACACCAAAAACCCCAAGAGTTTGCCTGCTGGTACATCAAAGACACACTTGGCCGGGTTAAGCATCTTCTTGTAAACCCGGAGATTTTCAAAGGTTTCCTTCAAATCATCTATCAGTGTCTCCTTCTCTCTAGACTTCACCACAATATCATCCACATAAGCATGAGCATTACACCTCATTTGGTTATGAAGGCAATTTTGCACACATCTCTGGTAAGTCGCTTGGGTACTCTTGAACCCAAAAGGCATAGACACATAGCATAAGGCTCCAAAGGGGGTTATGAAAGCTGTCTTCTCCTGGTCCTTAACTGCCATCTTGATCTGATGATAACCAGAATAAGCATCCAAAAAACTCAAACGCTCACAACCCGCCGTAGCATCAATGATCTGATCAATACGAGGGAGAGCAAAAGGATCAGCCGGACAAGCCTTGTTTAAATCCATGTAGTCCACACACATACGCCAAGTGCCGTTCTTCTCAAGTACCAGCACCGGGTTAGACAACCACTCAGGATGGAAAACTTCAATGATAAACCCAGCTGCCAAGAGCCGGGCTACTTCTTCTCCGATGGCCTTCTGCCTCTCCTCATTAAAACGACGAAGAAACTGCTTGACCGGCTTAAACTTTGGATCAATATTAAGAGTGTGCTCAGCGAATTCTCTCGGTACACCCGGCATGCTTGAAGGCTTCCATGCGAAGATGTCCCGGTTCTCACGGATGAACTCGATGAGCACGCTTTCCTATTTCGGATCCAAATTAGCACTGATGCTGAACTGCTTGGATGAGTCGCCAGGGACAAAATCAACCATCTTGGTATCATTTGCTGACTTAAACTTGAGAACCGGATCATGTTCTGTGGTTGGCTTTTTCAAAGACGTCATATCTGTCGGGTCAACATTGTCTTTATATAATTTTAACTCCTCCGTTGCACAAACCGACTCAGCGTAAGCCACATCTCCTTCTTCACATTCCAGGGCTATCCTACAGCTCCCATGCACCATGATGGTTCCCTTATGACTCGGCATCTTGAGCTACAGATATACATAACAAGGTCGTGCCATGAATTTAGCATAAGCCGGCCATCCAAACAGAGCGTGATAGGGGCTGCGGATCTTGATCACTTCAAAGGTCAACGTCTCTGACCTAGAGTCATGATCATCTCCAAAAACAACTTCCAGAGCTATCTTACCAACTGGATACGCCGACTTACCAGGCACCACGCCATGAAAAACAGTGTTTGACGTCTTAAGATTTTTATCAGTTAACCCCATGCGACGGAAATTTTCATAATAAAGGATATTGATGCTACTCCCTCCGTCCATGAGTACTTTAGTAAAATTATATCCTCCGACCTGAGGTGCGACCACCAAAGCCAAATGACCCGGATTATCATCCCGGGGCGGGTGATCTTCCCAACTCCACATAATGGGCTACTCAGACCAACACAGATAGCAAGGAACCACCGGCTCAACGGCATTGATTGATCTCTTATGAAGCTTCTGGTCATGTTTACACAAGCTAGTGGTGAACACATGGTATTGCCCACTATTCAACTGCTTCGAGTTGCTCTAATAACCAGACTGCTGCTGCTGCTGACCCCCATGATTACTCTGCGGGTTGTAACCACCCTGGTTGTTGTAATTACCTTGGTTTCCTTGGAATCCAGAATTAGAGCCGCCACTGCCATAACCCGGACTGTGAGAGCTAGGCCTAGAGCCACACTTGTCCCATGGCTATCATGAAAAAGATTGGAATTCCTGTATTCCTTCATAATATGACAATCCTTCCATAGATGCCCAGATGGTCTTTCCTTCATACCATGTTTTGGGAAGGGCTGATTTAACATATGTTCAAGATTTATACCGGATCCTCCGGCCCATGGGGGCGGTTTACCCTTGCGACGCTGCCCACTATTCTACACATTGGTGTTAGCCACAAAATCAAAATTATTTTCAGCCTTGCGCTTACCATTGCCTCCCGGGTTATGCTGCCGCCCCTTGGCGTTGCTGCTCTTCCTTCCCTTCCCCGACTTGTCATCGTCAGACTCGGGGTCCTTGGTGCTATCAGAGTCAGTATACTTAACAAGAGCCGCCATGAGCGTCCCCATGTCATTGTAGTGGCGCTTGAGCCATCCTAACTTCTGCTTCAAAGGCATGAAACGACAGTTGTTCTCTATCATCAACACCGCTGAGTCGGCATTGATGCGATCCGACGAGTGCAAGATTGTTGAGACCCGGCGCACCCATTGGGTTGTTGACTCACCTTCCTCTTGTACACAGGAGGCCATATCCACAATTGACATGGGATGTTTACATGTATCCTTGAAGTTCTGAATGAACCGGGCCTTTAACTCAGCCCATGACCCGATGGAATTGCCATGGATCCCTTTCAACCAAGTGCGGGCCGTCCTTCTAACAATAGGGGGGAATATTTAGCACATGTAGCCTCGCTGACATCCAACAACTCCATGGCCATCTCATAACTCTCAATCCATGCCTCCGGACTTAAATGGTTGTATAGTTAGGCACCTTGCGAGGACCCTTAAAATCCTTGGGCAGGTGCTCATTACGCAGATCCGGCACCAAACATGGCACGCCCAGGTTTCTAAAGGTCATAGCTGGCTCCACATAGGTGGTTGGACGAACCAGAGTTGGTTAACGAGCCGCATACTCTGCCGCTAACTCGGCCTCTCAACGAGCTCTTCCTTGATCCACCACACTCTGAGCATCAGTGCCACCACCCGCCGGGTTATGCCCGCACGGCGGGTTATGTTTCCATCCACTGATTGACATTGCCGGCTCATCAAGATGTCCGCTGTAACTTCGGCTCGGGCAAGGGGTGGAATGAATCCTATCCCGACTGTAAGAATAGGCCTGCTGCTGAGTTAATGCCATCTAGAGAAGCTCTCTGGCCCTCCATGTCTCAACCGCGGTTGGCGACTCACCCTCAACCGGGATCGCCGCCAATCATGATGCCACAAAAATCATGTTATCCGAGGGGTTAGAATAATGAACCGGTGGTGTCGGCACGTGCTGCGGCGGGTTGGTGTTCTGACGAGGTGGGTCCATTGTGCACGGCTGAACCGGCGTACCAGTCCCAGGTGCTTCGACCCGATTTGCAACTGTCGGGTTACTGGTTCCTACTCCTGGTGTGTTAAAGAGATTCCTCGCCTCGTAAACCGAAGGCAGATGAGTCTGATGCCTCCTCCTCATAACTTCATTGGAAGCGTTTTGATCTAACATGAGCCGGAAAGATTGTGACTGAGTCCCCTGAGCCTGAGCATCCAAAGCGGTCCGCTCTTCAGCCATCCTGGCACTTTCTGCGTTTAGCTCCTCCTTGGCCTGTGCTATCTCATCACACAGTTTTGTGATCTCCGCATTGTGCTGATCTTGATCCCTCGGGTTAACCACCGCTGTTAACAGCGCTATCAGTTTGTCCAGTAGATCAGTCAAAGCTTGAGCCGGCGGGCGCTCAGGGCCTCCTGCCTCGGCAGCCGCTACCGTTGCTAAACCAGAAATCAACTCTGCTACGGTAGATGAATGTTGCACGGGATGTGCACCGGCCATGAAGATTGCAACCCGATTTGGTGGCTCACAGGTCCGGAATACTATCACCATCAGAGCAGCCCCCAAGCCAGCCGTCTGGCAGTTGATACAAAGACAATGTCTCACCGATGGATGACTCCCCATCAGAATAAACGACGGTCTCATCACCATATGCTGTCCTATCCTCATATTCTACTCCATGGATAAATCCCATGAAGGCACGATTCATGGCAGGCCAAACCCGGGCGGGTCTCGCACGCTTAGCCGTCTCGACGATGTCGGTGCAGATGTCCAGCTCAGGGCCCGGTTCGCCGACCTTGGTGATGAAGACATGGATTCCACCGAAGGGGACCCAGTACCCTTACTCAATTGAGCCGGCCTCATGGCCCCAGCCTGCGTCATCGATGTAGAGCTTGCCGCGGAGACTCTTGGTCATCTGGTCCATATCATATCCCTTGATCCCTTAGAAGCTGCCCTTTAAGAACTTGAAACCATCGTGCGATAGCCCCATGGTGGGTGCCAACTGTCGTGGAATTGTCACGACAGATGTCCTAGTGTGAGGACTTAGTCGTGGAGCCATCGCGTTGAGGTTAGCTTAAAGGGGTTAATCAGGACAAAGCACATGAGGAGTTTATACTGGTTCGACCCCTTACGATGAAGGTAAAAGCCCAGTCCAGTTTGTAGTTGGTATTGCTAGGGTTTCCATGAGCAGGGAGCGAATACGCTTGATCCGTCTCTCGATCTGTTGTTTTCTTGCCCTAAGCCGCCGCTAGGTCGTCCCCTTAAATACACGGGTTGACGCCCTGCAACCCTCAGAGTCCCGACCGGTTCATATAACGTATCCGGCTCGGTGACCTTTCTTACATATATTAAAATACAAGCTTTACATACATGGCGGTTTATATCTATGGGCCTTAAGCCGCCATCGGGCCCGGGCCCTCTGCTAAGCTTACCTATGAACCGCCATATGATCTTGGGCTTCATTGTGATGAATCGTCATAGGGATGACCCGACCCCTCCTGGGCGGGTCATACCTAATAGTTATATCCCCAACAGTGATGCAATTCAATATGAGGGTCTTGTGTTTGCTGCCACCACTCGTGGCACTGTTTTTGCATGGAATCATCATGCTTTCAGTACGTTTGTCTTCCACCGTAATTATAATTGTTTCATCCACATGCATGCGGGTTAGCTAGTTTCCCTTTACTAATTAACCTTCTTGTGTTTCCAAGGTCTTGTGAACATTCCACCACCTATACTTGAAAATATTTATAACCAAGGGGGAGATGACGATGCTGATGATCACGAGTATGAGGACGAGCAGGACCCATATACTTAGTGGCACTTGGCAACTTATTTTGATGGATCACCTATTCTTGTCTATATACAGGGCACTGCTGATGTTACTAAAGGAAGCAGGTGTTGTCTCGCATGGTCACACTCTCTGGACCTATTCTAACATTCGTGGCAGGGTATTCGGGATGGATACTAGTGTACTAGTGCCAACACCTTCTCCCTGGTTCAGTATTGAAAGTCTTGGAGGAAACTCGCTCTTCCTTGGACAAAACTATCCAATGATGGTAAAAGGTGATCCAGCCGCTGTTGACACAATGTTACTACCATTTATGAGAAGCAACTGTATCTATACCTCGGTCATTGCTATGCTTCCCTACCATCACAATATGGGTCCTGATATAGCCCGCTTCATCCTGGATGATCGATCATGTGTTGGTCTTGAGATTGACAGTAGCTGGCCCTTCCCAGAGAATCACTTCTGGTTCAAAGCAAGCGTTTCCAACGCCGGTGAGTGGTTGAGCTGAAGTTCATTTCATCAGTTTGTTATTTGTTGTGTGAGAAAAACTTTGCTTTACTAGAATGTTTTGTTGGAAATGATCTATAATCCAACGTGTATCCTCGTTGTCGTTGTGGGTTGATGACTTGTTGTATGTAATCAATGGTACATTTGCATATGTGTCCATCAACTCACGCCTGCTAGTGGTGTCCATATGAACAGTGCTAGTGATTTTAGTTGCAAAAATTAGATAGTGCTAGTGATTTTTAGCTACATATTTTGACAAATCACAGTGTTACAAGGTTGATAAATGGCAATGTTACTAGATAAATGAATGTCAATCTTTCCAGTTTGACAAATGGCAACATACCCAAAATGACAGATGCAAATCTTACCCAATTGTTTCTACATGGTTGCACACGGGTCATGCAAAACAACCATTTGCGTTGAAGGGATGCACAAATCCTGCACTATGAGGGAAGACCATAGCTCTCACTTTGCATACGGGTGTTCTATCTAAAACTTTTGCGATCAACAGCTGCAGAAATCCTGCTCGGCACATTTTCCCTTGGCTTCCCGGAGAAGCTATTGGTCTGCATACGGTTGTTCCAACTAAAATGTTTGCGATGAGTGTTTTATATTTAAATACCATTGACGTTTTTTTTCAAAAGAAAATCGTTTGATAAGTCTGTACATTAAGAGAGAAAAATGCAAGTTCATTCAAACCATATCTTTCATTCAGTCACACTGTGAATTTATATTCATAAGACTGTGAATTCGAGATACAGTACTAAACCCTGAGAAAACTATTTCCGATAGCGGCGGAGACGGCGTGCCACGCCATCGTTGTTGTTGTCGTCCTCCGGGACGCCGTTGTTGAAGTCTTCAAGGCAGCACAAAATGTTCTTCACTTGTAAATCAAACATCATGTCGTCACGCGATCGACAGGCGGGGCGAGGGAGGACGACAACTGGCGCCGCTGAAAGGTAGCGGTCAGCAGCAGCATCCCATGCCACTGAGGGGGGCGCGCGCATGGGCACGGGTGTGGTGCGTGCAGCCAAACACATGAGGACCGACGTCGCGGTGGGTGGAGGGGCGCGCACGGGCAGGGGCACGGGCGCGGCGGGTGCAGCCAAACGCACGGGAGTCGGCGCCACGGTGGGTGGAGGGGCGCGCACGGGCACAGGCGCTGGCTTCTACACGAGCTCACGCGGGTCTGCGAAGACCTCACTGACGCCCGCAGCTTCCATCTCTATGATAGTTCTTGTTGACCAGCCCGCCAATGCTACAGGGATGGTCGCTAGCGTGGGCGCGGGGATGGGAGCTGGGGCGGGAGCGGGGGCAGCAACCGCCGCGGCCAGCTTGTTTTGGGCCATGTCCATGAGGTCCCAATCCTCCTTGTTTTATATCTCCTCTGGCTCGGAGTCGACTTCACCAAACTTGAACACTAGTGGCAGATGATCATTCTGCGCCATGGCGTTAGTGGAGGTCTGCGGGAGGAAGGGGAATGGGAGGCGAACAGTAAGGCCGCCCGTATTAAACAACGGCTCGGGCGCCATTAATGGAGAGGAAGGCAGGCGGCCATGGAAGTCAAAGGGCTTGCTTTCTAGTGAGCCAACCCAGCGTACATCTAGCACGCTTCCCGGTGAGCCTGCGCATTGGAGGACAGCTTGCACGCCTCTCGGCCAGCCTGCGTACCGGACTCTGCTCGCACACCTCCTGTTCAGTCAAGGTCAAGCAGTTGTCCGCAAGACACCTCCTATAGTCATTAAAAACAAAGACATGTGGCGTCACGTGAACGGTTAACAGAACGCACATGATTTGAATTATACAAACGTTTGAGATATTAAAGTGGCAGCTATTTTTCAAAATGCCTCTGTTGGTTGTTATTCGAGTGCGCCTTCTCTCAAAATGGACACGAAGAATACCACAACATGTCGGGTGCCATTCCATGAAAGCATGCCAAGTTTCATGAATTTCAGACGAGTTCTGGATTTACTAGAATTTAAAAACAAAGTATCTCAACATTTTGTCGGCAATCAACGGTGCCCTGGTGTTTGAAATTCATTCCCATTTCTTGGATGGGACCTAAGCATGCACCCAAGGACACATATTTGATTTTTGAACCAATTTATATGCATTAGAGCATTCGCATGTAGTTCAAATTTGAATTATGCACATAAATGCATTGAAAACTCAATTAATGCATAAAAATGTCCAAACGAACCCCGAAAAATCCCAAAAATTGACACAACACTCCCGTTGTTCTATGTTGACATGAGAAAATTTTTGAAAGCAATAAGAGGCAATGGATATTGTTTCGTCCCCAAAGGTGGGACGTTCCCTACCGAAACGATCAAGCTTGTTGTGAGAAGCTCTGGTTTGTCAGAAGCATATCCCCAAACCTGCCCCAAATGGGACAAAAAATTTACCACGACATGTTGATGCCGCTCCATGATAGCTTGCCAAGTTTCATGAATTTCGGACGAGCTTTGGATTAACTAGAATTTAAAAACCAGGTATCTCAATGTTTGCGGCCGAGTGACCGTGGCAGGGTGTTCGAAATTCATTCCCATTTCTTGCATGGGACCTAAGCATGCACCCAAGGAAACAAATTTGATTTTTCAACCAATTTATATGCATTAGAACATGTGCATGTAGTTCAAATTTGAATTATGCACATAAATGCATTGAAAACTCGACTAATGCATAAAAATGTCCAAACGAACCCCAAAAAATCCCCAAAATTGACACAACACTCTTGTTGTTCTATGTTGACACGAGAAATGTTTTGAAAGCAATAAGAGGCAATGGATATCGTTTCGTCCCCAAAGGTGGGGCGTTCCCTACCGAAACCATCAAGCTTGTTATGAGAAGCTCTAGTTCGTGAGAAGCATATCCCCAAACCTGCCCCAAATGGGACACAAATTTACCACGACATGTTGATGCCGCTCCATGATAGCATGCCAAGTTTCATGAATTTCGAAGGAGCTTTGGATTTACTAGAATTTAAAAACAAGGTATCTCAATGTTTGCGGCCGAGTGACCGTGGAAGGGTGTTTGACATTCTTTCTTATTTCTTGCATGGGACCTAAGCATGCACCCAAGGACACATATTTGATTTTTCAACCAATTTTTATGCATTAGAGCATGTGCATGTAGTTCATATTTGAATTATGCACATAAATGCATTGAAAACTCAATTAATGCATAAAAATGTCCAAACGAACCCCGAAAAATCCCAAAAATTGACACAACACTCCCGTTGTTCTATGTTGACATGAGAAATTTTTTAAAGCAATAAGAGGCAATGGATATTGTTTCATCCCCAAAGGTGGGACATTCCCTACCGAAACCATCAGGCTTGTTTTGAGAAGCTCTGGTTTGTGAGAAGCATATCCCCAAACCTGCCCCAAATGGGACAAAAATATTACCACGGCATGTTGATGCCGCTCCATGATAGCATGCCAAGTTTCATGAATTTTAGACGAGCTTTGGATTTACTAGAATTTAAAAACCAGGTATCCCAATGTTTGCGGCCGAGTGACCGTGGCAGGGTGTTTGACATTCACTCCCATTTTTTACATGGGACCTAAGCATGCAACCAAGGGCACAAATTTTAATTTTCAACCAATTTATATGCATTAGAGCATGTGCATGTAGTTCAAGTTTGAATTATGCACATAAATGCATTGAAAACTCAATTAATGCATAAAAATGTCCAAATGAACCCCGAAAAATCCCAAAAATTGACACAACACTCCCGTTGTTCTATGTTGACAAGACAAAAATTTTGAAAGCAATAAGAGGCAATGGATATCGTTTCGTCCCCAAAGGTGGGACGTTCCCTACCGAAACCATCAGACTTGTTGTGAGAAGCTCTGGTTTGTGAAAAACATATCCCCAAACCTGCCCCAAATGGGACAAAAAATTTACCACGACATGTTGATGCTGCTCCATGATAGCATGCCAAGTTTCCTCAATTTCAGACGAGCTTTGGATTTACTAGAATTTAAAAACCAAGTATCTCAATGTTTGCGGCCGAGTGATCGTGGCAGGGTGTTTGACATTCATTCCCATTACTTGCATGGGACCTAAGCATGCAACCAAGGGCACACATTTGAATTTTTAACCAATTTATATGCATTAGAGCATGTGCATGTATTTCAAATTTGAATTGTGCACATAAATGCATTGAAAACACAATTAATGCATAAAATGTCCAAAAGAACCCCGAAAAATCCCAAAAATTGACACAACACTCCCGTTGTTCTATGTTGACACGAGAAATTTTTTGAAAGCAATAAGAGGCAATGGATATCGTTTCGTCCCCAAAGGTGGGACGTTCCCTACCGAAACCACCAGGCTTGTTGTGAGAAGCTCTGGTTTGTGAGAAGCATATCCCCAAATCTGCCCCAAATGGGACAAAAAATTTACCACGGCATGTTGATGTCGCCCCATGATAGCATGCCAAGTTTCATGAATTTCAGACGAGTTTTGGATTTACTAGAATTTAAAAACCACGTATCTCAATGTTTGCGGCCGAGTGACGGTGGCAGGTTATTTGAGATTCATTCCCATTTCTCGCATGGGACCTAAGCAGGCAACCAATGACACGTATTTGAATTTTCAACTAATTTATATGCATTAGAGCATGTGTCTGTAGTTCAAATTTGATTTATGCACATGAATCATAGAAAACTCAGTTAATGTATAAAATGTCCAAGCGAACCCCGAAAAATCCCAAAAATTGACACAACACTCCTGTTGTTCTATGTTGACACTAGGAAAAAACTGAAATCGAGAAGAGGCAATGGATATTGTTTCGTCCAGAAAGGTGAAACGTTCCCTACCGAAACCATCACACTTGTTGTGAGAAGCTCTGGTTTATGAGAAGCTTATACCAAACCTATCCCAAATGGGACAAATTTTTTACCACGGCATGTTGATGCCACTCCATGATAGCATGCCAGGTTTCATGAATTTCGAACTAATTTTGGATTTACTAGAATTACAAAAGCAAGTATGTCGATGTTTGCCGGAGAGCCATGTTGCCATGGTGTTTGAATTTCATCCCCATTTCTTGCATGGGACATAAGCATAAACCCATGGACACATATATGATTTTACAACCCCAAGTTGGTGCACCGGAGCATGTGCATGTAGTTTAATTTTGAAATGTGCACCTGAAATGGCTAGAAAATCAATTTAATGTATAAAATGTTTAAATGAACCCTGAATAATTCCAAAACTCTTACGACACACATATAGTTGCATGTTCACTGCAGATAGAAGGTCTAGAAATTGATCCACCGTCCATTGCCCCTGTGACCCCATTATGTAATTCAAAGCAAGATGAAAAATCAAGTAGATCGCACACAGTTTATTATCACCAACCGTGCGAGATGCAACACAAAATATCCTGGAGTACCGTTGGTGTATAGTACGCCTATGGCTTACGCGAGAAGGTGCATGGGCTACAGTCCACAGCCGGCGTCTCAAGCACACTAGCTTGCTCCCCAAATATCATTTCACTGTTCAATCGTCGCCGGTGAAAGATGGGCATGTGGACCCGCGTCGTGAGGGCAACTTTGGTGGCCCCACTCCGGCGAGAGCGCGGCCACAACTGCCATGCGCGTGCTAACAAGGTGCATGAGCGCGGTCGCAATCTGCGACCGGGTGGCCAAGGCAGCCCAAACGACCACTGTTGGTTCTCAGGTGGCGGCAGCAACATCTGCCTCGGGGATAACAACTGGCGAGAGCGGTGCAGCAGCTGTCTATTCCACAGCGGCGGCCTTAGCCCTGATGGAGGCCGCCCACGACCAGCTCCTGGCAGTCACCGCACAAATCGAACGAAGCTTGTCCGACAACGGTCGGCAACCCACGGCCGAAGAGATGGCAATCACCGAGAGCGTTCGAGCAGCCATTCGTTCCTCCGCCGCATACCTTGCGACGACGGAGCTCGTCCAAGCCCAGATCACGGCCGCCCACGCCCAACTCGTGGCAGCCTTTTCGAAAGAGATGGCGGACGCAGATGGCGAGATGCTTGCCGAGTATGGTACAATGGATGCCATGGAGCTCCTTCCCCATGAGACCGTCGGGCGCGAGCTGGACATGGAGGCGGCGACGGAGATCGACGAGCACCAGCCGTAGTAGTACTCTTTGTTTTGTTTAATTATAAGAGCGCCGGTCTTCAATTTGTTAGAGTAATTTTTAGGTCAGCTAGCTCTATTTAATTGCTGAACTTGCTTGATTAAGAAGTGTAGGTGTGCTGTAGTCTCCTTTGTGTACCCAAATTATGCTATGATGTGGATGACCACTGTAACTAGGGAAATTCGAACCAAAAATTTTGACGTTCAAACTCATCACACACGGGTTAAGCTATCTGAATTATTTGTGATGTTCACATATCATACACAATTCTGAATAAGGGACCGTATCTGATGACACTTTGCGCGCCAGTTTTTTCGCTGAAGCGATTCCAAATTTTTGGCTTCCGCGGAAATATCTACCTCCCCGCCCCTTCCCCTTACCAAAAGACACATTTCCCCTATTTACGCCTTCCTTTCCAAGTTGAAACCTTCACTCCTTGCTTGCAGTGCTGCCTCCTCGCCGGCGACCCTCCTTCACGCTGCTCGACCTCGCCTATCCAGGTAGGTAATCCACACCCGACCCCCATCCTGCTCTTCCTTCCACATCCCACATGCCCCGACCACCGGGGCGAGCACGACACCTTCCACCCAAATCACCGACCCCTCCACCAAATAAGTGCTTCCCTAAGCCATGGTGCATGGAGTATAGCCAGGATTTCAAGGAGCATTTGGCAGCGGAGAAGCAAATCGCGGCCGCACGCACGGATGAGGTCGCGATGGCTGCCATTTGTGCCGACCCCCAGATCTTGGAGGATCACCTCGCCGTCGAGGCCACCGTCGATGCCTCGCGTGCCGACGCCGCGATGCGATTGGCTGCTTTAAACGACAGTTCTTGGCATTTTCTTGAGGCCACCGTCGGTGCCTTCGACGAACACTACAAGGTGTTTTCTCAGCGTGCACGTGCTTACCTCATCTCGAGAGCTAGCAGGTTGGTTCCCAAAGCGGCTCAGGCAACTCACCACTATGACGAGGGCACCCACGAAGCGGAGGCCTTGCCCTCTTCCATGTCCAAGGAGCCAATTGTCATAGATATCTCCGACAATGAGGAGTAGCTTGTCTTATTAGCTCACTATAATGAACCATGTTTAGTTTGCTAGCTACTGCCTTTCCTTAACAAATTCTAGTGAATTGTGCTATCTACTTTTACCATGCAATCTTCTGCTCTAGAGTATATGTTCTATATGTCGTGCAATGTGGTGTTTAGTTAACTGTTTGGTTGAATTCTGCAAATGTGATGTTCAATTCTTCAGGGTGCAATTTTCCAAGTTGTCTAGTATGCTTGGTTTGGTTAACTGTCCGATCTTCTGTTAGGAGTATGTTATATTGTGCAATGTGGTGCTCAGTTAACGTTTGGTTCATTTTTTGTGGTTTTTAGTTAACTGTTTGGTTCAATTCTGTAATGCGATGTTCAATTGTTGTGGGTGCATTCTGTTATTGTATACCATGTGAGAAATAAATCGAATTTGGCTGTACTAAATACATGAGAAACAAATACAATTGCTATATTTCCAAGTTGTTAAGCATGCTTGGTTTGGTTAACTGTCTGATCTTCTATTAGGAGTATGTTATATTGTGCAATGTGCTGCTCAATTAATGTTTGGTTCATTTGTTGTGCTGTTTAGTTAACTGTTTGGTTCAATTCTGCAATGCGATGTTCAACTGTTGTCGCTGCATTATGTTATTATATACCATGTGCGAAATAAATCGAATTTGGGTGTACAAAATACATGAGAAACAAATACAATTGCTATATTTCCAAGTTGTTAAGCATGCTTGGTTTGGTTAACTGTCTGATCTTCTATTAGGAGCGTGTTATATTGTGCAATGTGGTGCTCAGTTAATGTTTGGTTCATTTGTTGTGGTGTTTAGTTAACTGGACGTGCATGGTCCGTTGTCTAATAGCACATTACTATGGAATTGCAGGAACCATTCTAATATTTAGGTTTTTAACAATTTGGTCTTGCACATATAGGTCCTGCTGTTAGAGGTTTTGACCCACTGTTCGACCCTTTTTGCATATGGGAAAATGAGTTGTCCATGAATATCAATCAAGTCAAGAAACTTAGAAAGATTGTTAGGATAATGAAATTAGCGACAAAAACCACAAGATCTTTGTCTGCACAATGCAGAAGACATCAGTTCACTACAAGATGGTACTAACTATTATACCTTGCCTTTTTTATTCCTTTGCCCCATTTCCAATATAGAGAAGATATTTATGCACAGACCTTTCCAAAGCAGTTCACTGATGATTACCTCTCAAACCACCTCTATGGTTAGGAGGCAAGGAAGGTTTTCATACAACACCCATGGTTCAATATTGAAGTGTTTCCGAAGAGGACGAAGGATGGATGGTAAATCATCCATAGGCACTGGCCTAAAGTTGCAAAGACCTTCAACATGTATGAAGGATCAATATTTGCCTTCCGCTTCAGCAGTTTTCCAGATGAGATGCATATGTCTATATACTGTCTATGATGCTAAATTCGAAAGGTTTTACATGTTGCATGTGAAACTTGGTGTTGGTGCAGTTGTGTAATGGCGTAGGTAAGTGCTGAAGCTATATCATGTTATACTCTGATGTATTTCAATTATGAAATTATGCTTCCTTAATATGGAAATGAAATATATTATGTCCTTAATATGAATGTCAATTAGATTAATAAATGGATTATTAATAATAGGGCAATTAGCCTGCTAATTGGGTTTTGCTATTGCAAATGGTTATTGAAAAAATACCGTGGGAGATGACCTCAGGAAACGCACATAGTTTCTAGGAATAAACCGTGTTGGATCAATGAATAATCACACACGACTTTCTCTTGAAAACTATTTTAGTTAGGCCACCTTGTGCAAACGTTTACCACATAAAAACTGTGTGTGATGGACAACCTTTGCCACACAGTTTCTTCTACGGACCATGTGTGATGCATTCAATAACACAAAAAATAGAATTGTTAATAACGTGTGCAATGGCAACACTATCAAAAATGATTTAACAGGAAATATTGCGTGTGATGTACCTGTGAATGAAAATGTTTTCCTTGGAGCGACTATGTGGGATGTACATATGAACGAAAACATTTAGCGGGGACTTACTATGTGGGATGTAATTGCGACCGTAAACAATTTCGCCTGTATAATTGTATTTTTTAGCTCTACTATACGTATTTCCGTATTTGAGCGCTCGTCGGTTGCACACGACTTCATTTTGCCGAGCGTGTGTGCCAGGAGGGCATATCCCCAACGGTTTCTGGGTCATGTGGGAAGGACCCCCCTATCGCCGTCATTCATTAGGAAACGGTTCCAAATGTCGTCGCGGAAATGGGTTAAAAACTGTTTGTATAGCACCGACGCGTACTAGTGCAAGGACATGCTTTCAAGGTGATATCCTTCTCTTTTGAGAACCCCCAAACCATGATCATGGATATTATGGATCATACTACTTGTGTTGCTTGCTCCATTAGACTTCTTGGTCATCTTGGATCACTTCATTGCGCACATGTTAGATATCTTGCTTCGACTTGTCATTTTCACCTTTCCTTGCCTCATGACATATATACCTTGTGTGCTGCACCCAATTCTGGGATTACTTGCTCCTATCACATGTTTGGTTGCCACAATGTCATTTCTTCACATATGCCATGTCCCATTGATCGCTACATGCTTACCTTGATTGCCTCACACATGTTGAACAATTGCTCTTTCTATTGTGTTGAATGCCACACTATTTTCACCACACACTATGCACGTTATGCTTGGATTGTCTTGCACTTGACCTATGTGTTTAGACATTTCAATTTATTTGGTGTTGTGAATGATTCTTATGCCTACCATCGACCATTCGTCGAGCGCTTTATGCATGCTTTCTATGACCATGAGGTAGATGCTTATTGTCTTCTCACACATATTTGCATGACTACCTCACATTTACAAGCTTGTTTCCATGATGACCTTGATTGTGCCCAATTCATATGTGAAGGAAATATGCCCTAGAGGCAATAATAAAGTTGTTATTTATATTTCCTTATATCATGATACAGGTTTATTATTCATGCTAGAATTGCATTAACCAGAAACTTAGTACATGTGTGAATACATAGACAAACAGAGTGTCACTAGTATGCCTCTACTTGACTAGCTCGTTGAATCAATGATGGTTATGTTCCCTGACCATATACATAGGTTGTCATTTGATTAACGAGCTCACATCATTAGAGAATGATGTGATTGACTTGACCCATCCGTTAGCTTAGCACGATGATCGTTTAGATTGTTGCTATTGCTTTCTCCATAAGTTATACATGTTCCTATGACTATGAGATCATGCAACTCTCGAATACCGGAGGAACACTTAGTGTGCTATCAAACGTCACAACGTAACTGGGTGAATACAAAGATGCTCTACAACTGTCTCTGATGGTGTTTGTTGAGTTGGCATAGATCGAGATTAGGATTTGTCACTCCGAGTATCGGAGAGGTGTCTCTGGGCCGTCTCGGTAACGCACATCACTATAAGCCCTGCAAGAAATGTGACTAATGAGTTAGTTGCGGGATGATGCATTACAGAATGAGTATAGAGACTTGTCGGTAACGATATTGAACTAGGTATTGAGATACCGACGATCGAATCTCGGGCAAGTAACATACCGATGACAAAGGGAACAACGTATGTTGTTGTGCGGTTTGACCGATAAAGATCTTTATAGAATATGTAGGAACGAATATGAGCATCCAGGTTCCAATATTGGTTATTGACCGGAGATGAGTGTTGGTCATGTCTACATAGTTGTCGAACCCGTAGGGTCCGCACGCTTAACGTTCGGTGACGATCGATATTATGAGTTTATGTGTTTTGATGTACCGAAGGTAGTTCGGGGCCCCGGATATGATCACAGACATGACGAGGAGTCTCTAAATGGTCGAGACATAAAGATCGATATATTGGAAGCCTATGTTTGGACATCGGAATGGTTCCGGATGAGTTCGCACATTTTCCGGAGTATCAGGAGGTTACCGGAACCCCCCGGGGAGTGTATGGGCCTTATTGGGCCTTAGTGGAATAGAGGAGAGGAAGGGAAAAGTTGGGAGGAGCACCCCCTAGTCCAATCCGAATTGGGTGGGGCTGCCCCCCCCTTTTCCTTCCCTCTCTCCTTCCCTTCCTTCTCTCCTACTCCTACTACTTGGAAGGGGGAATCCTACTCCCGGTGGGAGTAGGACTCCCCTAGGGGGCGCCATAGAGGGCCGGCCCTTCCCCCTCCTCCACTCCTTTATATACGGGGGAGGGGGCACCCCATAGACACACAAGTTGATCATTGTCTTAACCGTGTGCGGTGCCCCTCTCCACCACAATCCACCTCAGTCATATCGTAGCGGTGCTTTGGCGAAGCCCTGTTCCGGTAGCTTCATCATCACCGTCATCACATCGTCATGCTGACGAAACTCTCCCTCGACACTCAGCTGGATCTAGAGTTCGTGGGACGTCACCGAGCTAAACGTGTGCGTATCACGGAGGTGTCGTACCTTCGGTGCTAGGATTGGTCGGATCGTGAAGATGTTCGACTACATCAACCACATTGTCATAACGCCTCCGCTTACGTTCTACGAGGGTATGTGGAGAACACTCTTCCCCTCTCATTGCTATGCATCAGCTAGATAGATCTTGCGTGTACGTAGGAGTTTTTTTGAAATTACTGTGTTCCCCAACATTGGCATCCAAGCCAGGTCTATGCATAGATGTTATATGGACGAGTAGAACACAAAGGAGTTATGGGCGTGGGAATATACATATTGCTTGCCGTCACTAGTTGATTGTCGGGGGTTGGGTGCGACATATGCCAAAGGATGGCTTATCATGGTGTGGGTGAGTAGAACGTCGCCGGTGCCTGGAAACGGGATAAGGCGAAGACATGCACGCCGGCGAATCTTACCCAGCTTCAGGGCTCTTCGGGGAGATAATACCCCTACTGCTGCTCTACGGGGTCTCCGCATGATCACTATGGCAAAGTGTTTACACGGTTGCTCCTTGAGTTGTTTCCTGGAGGAAGGAGAAGGCAAGGCTAGCTCTCTCCTTCCTATATGATCTGGTCTAGTGCTAATGGACTCCAACCCTTTGCATGGATGCCCTGGGGGGTTTATATAGGCCTACCCCCCAGGGGTACAATGGTAATCCGGCTGGGCGCGGGCTCAGCCGTCAGTCTCTCTGGCCGCCATCTTATCCGCCGACTCCTGGGGCCCGCTGACTGGTGGGGCCCCGCCGACTGGCTTGGTGTGGAGCCGACAGGCCGTGTCCGCCGCGGGCGGGTCTTTGCCGGCTGCAGATTACTGTAGCCGTGCCTCTAATGACGTAGGCTCGGTCATGTGGTCGTGGCGACAGCCCCGCCGTCTGGCGGGCAATCACTGTGGCCACTACTTGTCGTGTCTGATTAATGGCGCGTGGGGCCCGTGGGAGGGGCCGGCCGACTTCTAGTGGCCGACTCCCATCCGGGCCGACTGGTGGTGCTTTCGCCATCTTTTGTACGCCCGCCGACTGGTGGGATCCATCATCCCTGGGTCATACCAGCAGGCCGTCGTGGGCACAGGGCTCCGCCCCCTAGGGCTGATGTCAGGGCCGGCATGGCAACAGTGTCGTGCCGCGCGGAGACCTCCGCGGGTATGGCGTACTGTAGCCACGCCTGTCCTTGGAAAAAGGGGTGGGAGTGGACCTTACTGTGGCCACTCCCCGTCCCGTCCCTCTTTATGGGGGCATGGGGGTTGTTGGTGTCACGGGCCGACTCGCCAAGGCCGGCTTCTTTGGAAGTCGCCAGTCAGGAGTCGGCTCATCCTGAAGTCATTCCTAGGACTCGGCCGCGAGTGGGCGGCCGGCCGCCTTGCCGCCGACTCTCAGAAGGCGGCTCTTCGTCCTGGGGTTTTGAGGGGCCCAGTCTGCCTCAATGTCTTGAAAGGTTCTGGACCTGGGTTAGCCTACCCGCGGCCCATTACTCCGACAGTAGTCCCCGAAGCTCGTGAGGCTCCGAGGGCGACATGTCATGGAGCCTCAACAGTTTCTTCTCTCCGGTGGTCGGATCTGGGCTTCGCTAGCCGTCTTCTGTCAAGCCGACTAGTTGGAGTCGGACTTGCTCAAGGCCGACTTGCCCCTAAAAAAGTTTGAACGTTGCGGCGGAGTTCAGGCGGCGTGTCTGATAAGCTTCCGGGTTGCCGCCCGTGGTAGACCCGTCACGAGGCGCCACATGGCGGAGCTAGTCTGATCGCCCACGCGCGCGACAGGACAGGCCTACAGGCGGGGCCCGCCACTACCGCGCCTCGGCATGCGAACGGATCCGTTGCGGCCGCGCGGACGGTTGGTGTTCCCACGCGATTATTGCGCGTGGTAACTTTGTGTGGTAAATCGTGGGGGCGTGGGGTCCCGGGCGCAGTTAATCCCACGTCCGCCCCCTCGACTTCTCAGCCCACGAGCCTACAAGTAGGCGGGGGGAGGGGGGCGGCGAAGCACGCGCGCCCATTATCCCCACTTCCTTTCGCTCCTTCTTGCTTCTTCTTCTTCTTGCCGCTGCTGCTCTGAACAACGCCGTGCCCGCAGCGATGAGCTCCTCCTCCGCCGCCGCGCCTCCTGCTGTTCACTCCGGAGTATGGGATGGCTCCGAGGTTGTCGACAACGACATCGAGATCCTCCGCCAGACACGGCGGCTGCCTGGCAGGGACTTAGTGCGGGTCTGCCTCGCGCCGGAGGGAGAGATATCGCTGGCGCCGGAGGAGGGCAAGCGGGTCATATTCCGCTCGCACCTCATGCGCAGCCTGGGACTGCCGGCGAGCGGCTTCTTCCGCTCCTTCTTGGAGTTCCACGGGCTCCAGCCGCACCACCTTACTCCAAACACGGTGGTGCTGCTGGCTGCCTTCGCCACCCTGTGCGAAGGCTTCCTCGGTGTTCTCCCCACCATCGAGCTCTGGGGGGAGTTCTTCCAATCCAAGCTTGGCACCCACGTCACCGGCGTGCCGGCCCAGTGCGGTGCATTCATTGCGATGCGGAGATCAGTGGCTGACAATCCGTTTCCCACCATCGCACTGATTAAGTCGGTGAAGATGTGGCAGCGGTCATATTTTTATGTGAAGAACATCGCCCCAGAAGGCGACTGGGTCAACCTGCCGGCTTACCAAGCCAGCGCGCCGGCTGGAAGGCTCCCCAGCTGGTCACACCGAGCCAGGACGCTGTCTCCTACTGGTGCCGCCGCCGTCGCGCGACTCCGACTGCTGACGCAGTCGGAGGGCCTGACCGGGGCCGACTTGCTGGCCGCCTTCGTGGCGCGCCGAGTCCTCCCACTCCAAGGCCGACCTCACCTGATCTGCCAGATGAGCGATCATCGGGACCCGAGTCAGATGTGCTCCAAGGACATGCCTCACGTGGAGGTGGCGAACACGGTGAACTATATCGCGAACTGTGGTCTCTCGGTGGACTGGCGGTTCGGCAAGGAGCCGTATTCGCGCAATAACCCCCCGCCTATTGTAAGTCGTCTTCCTTGTTCTTCTGTTTCTTTTGCTGCCGAGTTCGACTTGTCAAGTCTGACCGTTTTTGTTTTGAATCAGAATCCTCTCGTCCCTCCTTCGGCCGGCACCACGGGGCCGACTCGTCAGTTTGTCCCCGATCGGACGGAGAGCGACGTCGACGATCCTGACTTGGGGCGGCAGCCATGGAAGCCGACGCCAAGGGAGGAGGAGGAGAAGCAGGCGGCTCCAGGCCTTCGGCCACTTTCACTGACTGGCCTGACAACGAGGCCGAGGGAGAAGTCGCCCCGCGTCGCCAGCCAAAAGCCGTCCAGCCAAGCGCGAGTTCCTCCGCCGGCCTAGACACTCAAGGCGGTGCGAAGAAGCGCCGGGCCGGGCCGAGTACGCTTGGTGGCCGGTCAAAGAAGTTCAAGGGGGTGGCCGCCGCGACCAAGCGGGAAGAGGCGGCCGCGAAAGCCAACCGCTTCCGCAAGGAAGTGAAGAACCGCCGCTAGTCTCTGCGTAAGCGCCTCCATCCCTTATCTTTATTTTCTCTTTGTTGATTTTGTCTAAGTTTTTCATATGCTTTTCTCGTCTCAGGGCTCCCCTCTCTCTTGAGAGGGTTGCCGCCGCCTCCGTTATGGGGTCGATGGAGACGTCTACCACCACTCGGCGGATTGACCCCGCCGCGACCTTCGGGAGGCGAAGGAGCAGAACGCGCGGGAGAAGCGCGAGGAGGACAAGGCCGCCCGCCGGGAGAAAGCAGAGGCCGAGAAGGCGGAGGCCTCTGCCCTGTAGAAGCTGGAGGCGGCCGAGGCCGCCGCTGCGGCAAAGCAGCCGGCTAAGGAAGTCGCGCCCCGGCGGTCGGCGGTGTTCGTCACCCCTTTGAACTCCGCGCCGCTGCCCCCAGAGTTCACGGGGCAGTCAGGGGAAGCCGGCGGCGAGTTCCCGATCATGGAGAGAGGCGGCGGTGACGCCCCCATGTCGGACATGGTCGTGCCGCCACAGCCGCCCCCACCGCTGTCTAGAAGCGTGCAAGGCAAACAGCCGGCGGATCCGCCCTTGCCGCCGACTGAAGACGAGGCCGTGGCAAGGCTACTCCTTCAAGTCGGCTCGCCAATGTGCCGCCGTCTTGAGAAGGCGACTTCGGCGCCACGCCCTTTGTAGACCGGCACCGCCAGCTCGATGATTCCAGACGCCGAAGCGACAAGCGCCGCGCCCATTGGGTGGGTACGAGGAGGCGGCACGGGCCCGCTGAACCAGGCGCTTCTGGATGTCCAGACGAAGCTTCAAGCTGAGAGCGACACCATCCAGAACTGCACCAAGGCGCACCTGGCGTCGTGGGCAGCCATCCGGGTATGCTTTCTCCTTTGTCCCTGTTTTCTTGTTTCTGTCTGTGGGGGCGCGCCAGCGCACCCACTGGGTGTAGTCCCCAAGTTCTGGGCCGGCTGCTGAGCAGGCGGCCCAGAACTCCAATTGGTAAGTTCTGGGTACTAACCTTTGTTCTGAAATACTTGTTGCAGGACTATCACAACCTCCGTGTCACTGCCTTCAACCGCAACGTTGAAGAGCTGAGCAAGCGGACTGCCAACTTGTCGGAGAGCCGGAGTGAGTCCTTTTTCTTCTTTGCGGGGGCATGCTGGCGCACCCGCGGGCTGTAGTCCCCGAGATTCGGGCCGACTGCTGAGCAGTCGGGCCGGATCTCCCCGGCGACCTTCTTCGTTGATGACTTAACGCCTTCTTTCTTCTTTCTCTTCAGAGGCCAACGCCGCTCTTCAACAGCAGCTGAGCAAAGCCAACTCCGCGTTGCGCGCCAAGGGGGAGGAGTGCAGCAAGCTCGCCGCAGAGCGCGATCTGCTGGCCGCACAATTGGCAGAGCAGAAGGAGCTGCTTACGAAGACGCAGAAGGAGGCGGAAGAGGCGGAAGCCGCCCTCCTGGCCGAGTTCGCGAGCGAGCGCCCCTCCTAGACCAACAAGGAGGCAATGCTGGTCTCCGGCTTCCACAAGATCGAGGACC
Source organism: Triticum dicoccoides (assembly GCF_002162155.2). Classification (NCBI taxonomy): domain Eukaryota; kingdom Viridiplantae; phylum Streptophyta; class Magnoliopsida; order Poales; family Poaceae; genus Triticum; species Triticum dicoccoides. Next base: position 210,638,251 of record NC_041380.1, read on the forward strand.
TCATCGACGGTGAGCTTCTTTGCTTTCCTTCTTCGAGCCGCCGACTATATGTCGAGCCGACTCCTGGTTTTTTTGACTTGTTCTTCATTTTTTCCGTCTTGGCAAACTTCTTCCCCGGCCACTCGCAGGCCGCCATTCAAGCTATCGAGGCCAACCGCGAGGAGCGGAGGGCGGGTGGCGCGGAGATCGCCTCTAATGCCCCTCGGACTCTTGACGAGCACATTCTGAGCATTGGGGCTCGCCTGCGGCCGGCCCACCAGATGTTGCGCCAGCTTCAACGTGTCGGCGCCCAAGCAATTGCCGCCCTGTGGCCAGACGTGCAGGCTCCGCGCACCCCCAGTCAGACTGCCGACTGGCTGGAAGTCATGGCTGGTCGTCTTGAGGCCTGGAAGGGTTCCTCGGCCCGGGCCGGAGCGCACCGAGCCTTGGAATTCGTCAAGGCGTGGTATCCGGGGCTGGACCTAGACCGGCTGGCCACACTCCGGTTAGAGGCCCAGCCGAAGCTGGCAGCCACAAAAGATGCCCTTGTCAAGCATGCGGCGGCGATCGCCGAGTACACCGACACCAGCATCTTTGTCCCCAAGCAGGCTGAAGACGGCGAGGAGGTGCCGCCAGAGTGGTTTGGGCTGAACCCTGACTACAGCGAGGACTCAGCAGAGGTGATCGGCTCCAGCGTAGAGGAGGAAGACGAGGCAGAGGACGGAAGCGAGACGGAGGCACCGGAAGACGGAGCGGACGGCCAGCCTCAGCTCGACCGTGCCTCCAGCAACGAGCCGTGCCCGCCCGAGCCGACTGCTGCCGGAGGTGATCAAGCTGAGACCGCCCAGCCGGCTGCCCCAACATCCAACACCGCTGTCTCCTCCGATCCTCCAAACCCGTCTGCCGCCCCTTAGGCTACCACCTTGTCTTTTTTTTATCTGTTCTAATAGTTTTTGAAGAACTCGTTAATCCGCACAATTCCACCCGCGGGGTGTATTTCGAAATTCTGCTTGAAGATTCGGCCAAGGGCCTTTGTTATGTAAATATTCATCCCACTTCTATCTTTCTTGCTCATTGTTCTTTTGGCTTTTTCCTTTGCCGTCTTCCCTCAGTTGTCGTCGTTGTCAGTCAGACAGCCGCTCCGCGGACTGCTGCTGGATCAAATTCTTGGTCACTTTGGGAAGGCAAGTACTTAGCCGTTTTTAGGGTTGTTTAACAAGTCGGATAGAAGGCGGCAAGCCGACTATTCAAGAGTCGGTTTGCGAAAAAAGGCTGGAAGCCGGCCTTAAGCTATGTTTGTGCTTTGAGTCCTTAGCCATTTTTCACGTGCACACCAATTCTTCCTTACTCGTGCCCACCAGACAGTCGCTCTGCGAGCTGCAGCTTTTGGCAGGAGATGGTTTAGACGCCACACACTACTTGTCCGGCTGCAGGAAGCATTTCATAGCACAGGTCGGCAAGTCCCCGGGCCGACTAGTCAAACCCGGTGCCAAACGGCATAACAAAGAGTAATATACTCGAAGGCATATTTCTTATCATATAGATAAAAGAGGGCAGTCCCAGAGCTCTTCTTGGGGGGCCCGAAGTCTTGGTACTTTTGATACAAAAGGTAGCGTGATACATACTGCATTTAACTGTAAAATTTTCGGAGGAGATTTGCATTCCATGGCCGCTCTATCTCTTTGCCGGAGTCATCCCTCTTGCGTGCTCGAGTCTTCTGAGCGTCGATCAGGTAGTAGGAGTCGTTGCCCAGCACTTTGCTGATGATGAAGGGGCCTTCCCAAGGTGCCGGCAGCTTGTGTTGGCCGGCTGTTCGCTGGATTAATCGGAGCACGAGGTCGCCCTCCTGGAAAGATCTCGGCCTGACCTTCCTATTGTAGTATATGCGCAGGCTCTGCTGGTAGATGCTGGACCGGCTGAGTGCCAACAGCCGGCCCTCTTCCAGCAGGTCGACACCGTCTTGTCGTGCTTCTTCTGCTTCTTCCTCGGTGTACATGATGACTCACGGGGAATCGAATTCTATGTCCATTGGGATGATGGCTTCAGCACCGTAGACGAGGAAGAAAGGCATGAAGCCGGTTGACTTGTTTGGAGTGGTGCACAGACTCCAGAGGACGGCTGGCAACTCGTCGAGCCAGCAGCCAGCCGAGCGCTCCAGAGGCTCGATCAGTCGGGGCTTGATGCCGGATAGGATGAGGCCGTTTTCTCGCTCCACCTGGCCGTTTGACTGTTGCTGGGTGACGGATGCTAGGTCCAGTCGGATGCCCTGTGTTGCACAGAAACGGCCCAAGGCGTCTTTGGCAAAATTCGTGTCGTTGTCGGTGATGATGCTGTGTGGTATGCCATACCGAATTGTGATGTCGGAGATGAAAGTCACGGCAGTCGGACCGTTCAGTTTCTTGATTGGCTTAGCTTCTATCCACTTGGTGAACTTGTCCACCGCGACAAGTAAGTGAGTTAATCCACCTCGTGCTGTCTTCAATGGTCCCACCATGTCTAGACCCCAAACTGCGAAAGGCCAGGCAATGGGGATGGTCCTGAGTGCAGAAGCCGGCTGATGCGGCTTGGAGCGGAACTTCTGGCACCCTTTGCATTTTTGGACCAATTCTTTGGCCTCTTCTAAGGCCGTTGGCCAAAAGAAACCGTGTCGGAAAGCTTTGGCGATGAGTGCTCTTGAAGCCGCATGGTGGCTGCACTCGCCTTGATGGATGTCTTTGAGAATTGCTTGGCCTTGCTCTGGCTCTACGCAGCGCTGGTAGACACCAGTGACGCTGCGCCTGACCAGCTCTCTGTTGACTATGGTGTAGGCTGCTGCTCGGCGTTGTACTTGCCGAGCTAAGGTCTCATCAGTCGGCAGCTCTTTGCTCACCAGAAATTTGAGGATGGGCTGGGCCCATCAGGGTGCTGCTATTTCTTCGACTGCCAGAAAACTGCGACTTGGATGAGGGCGACTGGCTGGGAGGCGGCGGGCTGGAGTCAACAACCGCTTGCTGGATTAATGAAGTCCCCGGGCCGACTGGCGCAGCTCTTGGGCCGAGTTCTGGAGTCTTCGGGCCGGCCGCCACAGTCCTCGGGCCGGGTTCTACAGTCCCTGGGCCGGCCTCGACTGTGGCTGCTTTGGAGCCATCTGCCAAAATCCCCGTACCATCCGCCGGGGCTCTAGAGTCAGATCCGACTTCTTCGGGAGGAGCCGGCACAAATATGGAGTCTGATTCTGGTGAAGGCTTGACAGACGGCTTGAGGAGGCGTTGAAGGGCAACGCCGGAGGGTATTGCTTGGCGGGTAGTGCCGATTCGTGCCAAGGCGTCTGCTTGGTCGTTGTCGTTTCGTGGCACATGGAGGAACTCGCACCCCTCGAAATACCCACTGAGTTGCTGCACAAGGAAACGGTAACTCGCCATGTTTGCATCTTTGGCGTCCCAGTCGCTAGACGACTGCTAGACCACTAAGTCCGAGTCGCCATAACACAGGATCCGGCGAATGCCAAGTTCTTTGGCAAGCCGGAGCCCGTGAATCAGCGCCTCGTACTCGGCGACGTTGTTGAAGGCGGCAAAATGGATTTGCGGTGCGTATTTGAGCTTGTCGCCTTTAGGAGAAGTGAGGACTACGCCGGCTCCCAAGCCGGTGCGCATCTTGGAGCCGTCGAAATGCATCCACCAATGGGTGGAGTCGGGCACTGGAGGTAGGTACTGGGTCTCGGCCCAGTCGACGAGAAAGTCGGCCAGTGCTTGTGACTTGATGGCGGTGCAGGGCTGGTAGTGGATGGTGTAGGGAGCCAGCTCTATGGCCCATTTGGCCACTCGGCCAGAAGCATCTCGGCTTCCGATGATCTCAGTAAGTGGGGCCGTGCAGACCACAGTGATTGGATGCTCTTGAAAGTAAGGCTTCAATTTCTTGGTGGCAAAGTGCACGTCGTAGCACATCTTCTAGTAGTGGGGGTAGTTTTGCTTGGAGGCCGACAGTACTTCGCTCAGGTAATATGCCGGTCTCTGGACAGGTAGTGCCTTGCCTTCCTCCTTGGGTTCCACTACTATGATTGTGCTGACTACCCGGCTGGTGGCGGCGATGTACAGGAGCATAGGTTCCTTAGGAGTCGGAGCCGCCAGAATGGGTGGAGTAGTGAGCATCTTCTTCAACTAGAGAAAAGCCTCGTCCGCCTTGTGGTTCCACTCGAAAAAAGTGGTCTTCTTCATGAGCTGGTATAAGGGGAGAGCATTCTCGCCCAGCCGACTAATGAATCGGCTGATGGACGCCAAGCAGCCGGTGAACTTTTGCATGTCCAGCAGTCGGCTGGGTACCTCCATCCTCTCAATGGCCTTGATCTTTACAGGGTCGCACTCTATGCCGCGTTCAGAGACCAGGAAGCCAAGGAGTTAGCCGGCTGGTACTCCGAAGACGCACTTCTCAGGGTTGAGCTTGATCTGGAATCGGCGCAGGTTCTCAAAGGTCTCCTTCAGGTCTTCCAGCAGTGTTGCACGCTTTTCCGTCTTCACCACCACATCGTCCACGTGGATGTGGGTGTTTCTGCCGAGTTGCTTGAGGAGGCACTTCTGCATGCAACGCTAAAAGGTGGCGCCGGCATTCCTGAAGCCGAACGTCATGGTGAGGTAGCAGAAGGCTCCAAACGGCGTGATGAAGGCGGTCTTCAGTCTGTTAGCCGGGTTCAGCTTGATTTGGTGATATCCTGAATATGCATCCAAAAAGCTCAGTAGCTCGCATTCGGCTGTGGAGTCTATCACCTGATCAATTCTTGGTAAAGAAAACGGGTCCTTGGGGCAGGCCTGGTTGAGGCTTGTGTAGTCAATACACATTCGCCACTGCTTGTTCTTCTTCAGTACCAGGACCGGGTTCGCTAGCCACTCTAGAAAGAATACTTCTATAATGAAGCCGGCTGCTAGGAGTCGGGCTATCTCTTCTCCAACAACTCTTCTCTTTTCTTCTAATAGGCGGCGCAAGGGCTGCCTGACCGGCTTTGCATCAGATCGGACATGTAACTTGTGCTCGGCGAATTCCGTTGGTACACCTGGCATGTCTTTGGGGGACCATGCGAAGATGTCCCGATTCTCATGGAGGAAATCGACGAGCTCGCCTTCCTATTTGCTATCGAGGTTTGCGCCTACGACAGCATACCTCTCTGGGTGCTTTGGATCCAAGGGTATCTTCTTTGTCTCTATGGCCGGCTTGAACGAACCCTCAGCCTCCGACTCCTTTGGGTTAGGCGACACCTCTAGCTGCTTGCCGGCCATCGCCACAACCCGGTCAAGGAGCCGCTTCTCGGCCGCATCACCAGGGACTCGGCCAGCCGACTACTCTCAACCGCGCAGGCAGACGACTTCCGGTAGTCGCCGGCTACGGTCAGAATCCCCCTGGAACTGGGCATCTTCATTTTGAGGTAGGCGTAGTGGGGGACCGCCATGAACTTGGCCAGGGCTGGTTGGCCAAGTAATGCATGGTATGGGCTCTCGAGGTCCACCACCTCAAACCAAACTGACTCTCGACGGAAGTGATCTTTGTCTCCAAAGAGGACGTCCATCAGGATCTTGCCGATTGGTGGGCAGGAAAGACCAGGAACAATGCCGTGGAACACAGTCCGGCTGTTCTGAAGATGTCTTTGCTTGATTCCTAACTTCTCCATGGTGTCCTTGTACAGGATGTTGATGTTGCTGCCTCCGTCTATCAAAACTCGCGAGAAACGAGCAGCTCGTCTATCCGTGGCAAAGGTGGCATCCAAGACCAAGGCATAAGAGCCCGGACTCGGCATCACCTCTGGGTGATCAGCCCTGCTCCAGCTGATGGCCTTCTCGGACCAGTGCATGAACTCTGGCGCCTCTGATGCTACTGCATTCACCTCTTGTCGGTGCAGCCGGCTGCTGCGTTGGTCATCAGCCACGCTGGTAAATATCACGTAGGCTCCGTGCTCTTCGGGGTACTCGTCTTGTACTGCGCCGACTGGCCTGACAGCCGGCTGCTAGGGCGGAGGCGGAGGTTGCTGCCCAACAGGCGGGGAAGATAGGAGGCCATCTCCTTTGGCGATCCTGGTGAGCCAGTGGCACTTCCGGGTGGTGTGGTTCGACGGCTTCGCGCCGCTATGGAACTTGCAAGGACCATCCAGAGTCTGCTCGTATGAGAAAGCCGGCAACCAGTTGGGCTTGCCACCTTTCTGTCGCTTGGGTGGAGGCTGCCCATCCGGCTGCTGGTCTTCAACTGTCGCGACCTGCCGGCTGCTGGAAGCCGGCTGCGGGGCCTTGCGCTTGTAGTCGTTCTGCTGTTGCCGCCGACTGGCGTCTCTCGCCGGAGTTCTAGGAGCCTGAGGGGCCACTTTGCTAGTCGCGCTAACTTGAATCTCCGCCTTCATGGAGGAGTCGGCCGTGGCATACTTGTCTGCTATGATCAACAGCTCGTCGAGGGTTTCTGGCTCGTCGCAGAGGAGCTTGTGCTTGAGGAGGGTGCCTTCTCTGCACCCGGCGGTGAAGTACTCAATAGCATGCACCTCGTGCACGCCCTCGCAGGAGTTCCGAAGCTCAGCCCAACGTGTGAGGTAGTCGCGAGTCGACTCGTTGGGGCCTTGCATGCACAAGGAAAGCCGACGAGGCTTGGGAGGACGCTTGTACGTGCTTGTGAAGTTGCGGACGAATGCTTCGGTGAAGTCGACCCAGCTGTTGATGCTGCGGGGCTTCAGGCTATTCAGCCATGTCTGGGTCGTGCCCTGGAGCATGAGCGGAACATATTTTACGGTGACGCGCTTGTTGCCGTTTGCTATGTTGACAACTGTGGAGTAGTCAACCAGCCAGTCCTCCGGCTTCACGGAGCCGGTGTACTTGGGCGTGTCTCTTGGGAGCGTGAACCCTTTGGGAAAGGGCTCGTCTCGAATGCGATCCCGAAACAAGGCGGACCCAACTCGTCTTCTTCTTCCAGCGCCAGGGATCGGTGAAGTCGGTCGATCCGGTGGCGGGCGTCGTTTTCTCCGACTCCCTCTCGGCGGCCAAGGTGGTCGCCGAGAGTCGGATGGTCAACAGGCGGCAGGGAGACTCGCCTTTCCTTGCGAGGAGGAGGAGGCGGACAGTCGTCCCGTCGTTCCACTGCTCTCGGGCGGCCGTCTCGGTCGCGCTCTATGGTAATGTGAGTCTGACTGTGGATGACAGCCGGATCCTTGTCTTTCCTTCCTCGGGCGCCGCCAGTCGGCGTCCGAGACGTCGTGCCTTGATCTCGGCGAAGGTCGTCATTTTGCCGCTGCGGCGCCTCCGTGCGGCAGCCGGCCTCGTTCTGTGCGGCAGCCGTGTCGAGGAGCCGCTGGACTCGCTCCATCATCAGGCGGCGCTCTTCGCCCTCGAAGTTGTCCAGCTCGTCCACCGCCGCCTGGGCGGCTCGAATGTTCTCCGCAGGCGTGGCGTACACAGGGCGATTTGCACCGAACAGGTTGGCGATGGCCATGCCGCGCTGCTGGACCGTGCCAAGGCGGTTGGGCCCAGCTGGGGCTGGCAAGCCACCCACAGCGTGATCCATCTCACGCTGGTAGGCTTCTGACAAGCGTCTCATGCTAGCCAGCTTCTTTGCGCCTTCGACGAGCTGAAGGCGGCGCGCCTCCAACGTCTCCATGTCAGCGTCTTCCGGAATGGGTGCAGTCAGGTCTTGTAGTGCCGCGCCAAGTGGGTCATGTGCTCCCCCGCCGGGAGACTCGTCATGACCGATGACGAGCACCTCGGTGACGGTGCTTCCATCGCTCCCCGCACGGGGGAGAGGCTCATCGTAGACCACCACATTGGTGGGGGATGCGTAGAGCGACGCGGTGTCGGAGTCGACCAGCATCGCGTCGGTGGAGCCTACAGACTCCAAGTCCACGGCAGGCTCGCCGGCGACGTGGAGTTGGTCGAGGAGGCCCGCGAGGAGGCTCTCGGGGCCGCCCGTGCCTGCGTTGGATGCAGATTCATCGCAGAGGCAAACCTCGCCGACAAGATCGGCGAGGTAGCTGGCTGCGCAGGCGATCTTAGCGCCGTGCAGCGCGTCAGCACAAACTCCGTCTGGCGTGCCGGGCTGGCTGCGCTCGCCAGGGAGAAAAAGGGTTCCCGTCCAGAGCAGGTCTCCAGACGACGGTGCACCATGCCCCATGGTGGGCGCCAAATGTTGGGGGTTGGGTGCGACATATGCGAAAGGATGGCTTATCATGGTGGGGGCGAGTAGAGCGTCGCCGATGCCTGGAAACGGGATAAGGCGAAGACATGCACGCCGGCGAATCTTACCCAGCTTCAGGGCTCTCCAGGGAGATAATACCCCTACTTCTGCTCTACGGGGTCTCCGCATGATCATTATGGCAAAGTGCTTACACGGTTGCTCCTTGAGTTGTTTCCTGGAGGTAGGAGAAGGCAAGGCTAGCTCTCTCCTTCCTATATGATCTGGTCTAGTGCTAATGGACTCCAACCCTTTGCATGGATGCCCTGGGGGGTTTATATAGGCCAACCCCCAAGGGGTACAATGGTAATCCGGCCGGGCGCGGGCCCAACCGTCAGTATCTCTGGCCGCCGTCTTATCCGCCGACTCCTGGGGCCCGCTGACTGGTGGGGCCCGCCGACTGGCTTGGTGTGGAGCCGACAGGCCGTGTCCGCCGTGGGCGGGTCTTTGTCGGCTGCAGATTACTGTAGCCGTGCCTCTAATGACGTAGGCTCGGTCATGTGGTCGTGGCGACAGCCCCGCCGTCTGGCGGGCAATCACTATGGCCACTACTTGTCGTGTCTGATTAATGGCGCGTGGGGCCCGTGGGAGAGGCCGGCCGACATGTGGTGGCCGACTCCCATCCGAGCCGACTGGTGGTGCTTTCGCCGTCTTTCGTACGCCCGCCGACTGGTGGGACCCATCATCCCTAGGTCGTACCAGCAGGCCGTCGTGGGCACAGGGCCCCGCCCCGTGGGGCTGATGTCAGGGCCGGCATGGCAACAATGTCGCGCCGCGCGGAGACCTCCGCGGGTACGGTGTACTGTAGCGACGCCTGTCCTTGGAAAAGGGGTGGGAGTGGACCTTACTGTGGCTACTCCCCGTCCCGTCCCTCTTTATGGGGGCATGGGGGTTGTTGGGGTCGCGGGCCGACTCCCCAAGGCCGGCTGCTCTAGAAGTCGCCAGTTAGGAGTCGGCTCATCCTGAAGTCATTCCTAGGACTCGGCCGCGAGTGGGCGGCCAGCCGCCTTGCCGCCGACTCTCAGAAGGCGGCTCTTTGTCCTGGGGTTTCGAGGGGCGCAGTCTGCCTCAATATCTTGAAAGATTCTGGGCCTGGGTTAGCCTACCCGCGGCCCATTACACCGACATTGATTCTTGATGCAGCGGCATTGTTGGATGAAGCGGCTCAGACCGACATTACGCGTACACTTACGCGAGACTGGTTCTACCGACGTGCTTCACACACAGGTGGCTGGTGGGTGTCAGTTTCTCCAACTTTAGTTGAATTGGATTCAATGAACAGAGTTCTTTCTGAATATCAAAAAGCAATCACTATACCGCGTTGTGGTTTTTTGATGCGTAGGTAAGAACGGTTCTTGCTTAGCCCGTAGCAGCCATGTAAAACTTGCAACAACAAAGTAGAGGATGTCTAACTTGTTTTTGCAGGGCATGTTGTGATGTGATATGGTCAATATATGATGCTAAATTTTATTGTATGAAATGATCATGTTTTGTAACAGAGTTATCAGCAACTGGCAGTAGCCATATGGTTGTCACTTTATTTTATGAAATGCAATCGCCATGTAATTGCTTTACTTTATCACTAAGTGGTAGCGATAGTCGTAGAAGCAATAGTTGGCGAGACGACAATGATGCTTCGATGGAGATCAAGGTGTCAAGCCAGTGATGGTGATCATGACAGTGCTTTGGAGATGGAGATCAAAGGCACAATATGATGATGGCCATATCATATCACTTATATTAATTGCATGTGATGTTTATCCTTTATGCATCTTATTTTGCTAATTTCGGCGGAAGCATTATAAGATGATCTCTCACTAAATTTCAAGGTACAAGTGTTTTCCCTGAGTATGCACCATTGCTACAGTTCATCGTACCAGACACCACGTGATGATCGGGTGTGATAAGCTCTACTTTCACATACAACGGGTGCAAGCCAGTTTTGCACACGCAGAATACTCGGGTTAAACTTGACGAGCCTAGCATATGCAGATATGGCCTTGGAACACTGAGACCGGAAGGTCGAGCGTGAATCATATAGTAGATATGATCAACATAGTAATGTTCACCATTGAAAACTACTCCATCTCACATGATGATCGGACATGGTTTAGTTGATATGGATCACGTGATCACTTAGATGATTAGAGAGTTGTCTATCTAAGTGGAGTTCTTAAGTAATTTGATTAATTGAACTTTAATTTATCATGAACTTAGTACCTGATAGTATTTTGCATGACTATGTTGTTGTAGATAGATTGCCCATGCTGTTGTTCCGTTGAATTTTAATGCGTCCCTAGAGAAAGCTAAGTTGAAAGATGATGGTAGCAACTACACGGACTGGGTCCATAACTTGAGGATTATCTTCATTGCTGCACAGAAGAATTATGTCCTCGAAGCACCGCTAGGTGACAAACCCGCTGCAGGAGCAACGCCAGATGTTGTGAACACCTGGCAGAGCAAAGCTGATGACTACTCGATAGTTCAGTGTGCCATGCTTTACGGCTTTGAACCAGGACTTCAACGACATTTTGAACGTCATGGAGCATATGAGATGTTCCAGGAGTTGAAGTTAATATTTCAAGAAAATGCCTGGATTGAGAGATACGAAGTCTCCAATAAGTTCTACAGCTGCACAATGGAGGAGAATAGTTCTGTCAGTGAACATATAATCAGAATGTCTGGGTACCGTAACCACTTGACTCAGCTGGGAGTTAATCTTCCTGATGATAGTGTCATTGACAGAGTTCTTCAATCACTTCCACCAAGCTACAAGAGCTTCGTGATGAACTATAATATGCAAGGGATGGATAAGACTATTCCCGAGCTCTTCGCAATGCTAAAGGCTGCGGAGGTAGAGATCAAGAAGGAGCATCAAGTGTTGATGGTCAACAAGACCACTAGTTTCAAGAAAAAGGGTAAAGGGAAAAAGGGGACTTCAAGAAAAACAGCAAGCCAGTTGCTGCTCAAGTGAAGAAACCCAACTCTGGACCTAAGCCTATAACAGAGTGCTTCTACTGCAAAGGAAATGGTCACTAGAAGTGGAACTGCCCCAAGTATTTGGCGGAGAAGAAGGATGGCAAAGTGAAAGGTATATTCGATATACATGTTATTGATGTGTACCTTACTAATGCTCGCAGTAGCGCCTGGGTATTTGATACTAGTTCCATTGCTAATATTTGCAACTCAAAACAGGGGCTACGGATTAAGCGAAGATTGGCTAAGGACGAGGTGACGATGCGCATGGGAAACGGTTCCAAAGTCGATGTGATCGCCGTCCGCACGCTACCTCTACATCTACCTCCGTGATTAGTTTTAGATCTAAATAATTGTTATTTGGTGCCAGCGTTGAGCATGAAAATTATATCTGGATCTTGTTTGATGCGAGATGGTTATTCATTTAAATCAAAGAATAATGGTTGTTCTATTTATATGAGTAATATCTTTTATGGTCAATGCACCCTTGATGAGTGGTCTATTTTTACTAAATCTTGATAGTAGTGATACACATGTTCATAGTATTGAAGCCAAAAGATGTAGAGTTGATAATGATAGTGCAACTTATTTGTGGCACTGCCGTTTGGGTCATATTGATGTAAAGCACGTGAAGAAACTGCATTCAGATGGACTTCTGGAATCACTTGAATATTAATCACTTGGTACTTGCGAACCATGCCTCATGGGCAAGATGACTAAAACTCCGTTCTCCGGAACAATGGAGCGAGCAACAGAGTTATTGGAAATCATACATACTGATGTATGTGGTCCAATGAACATTGAGGCTCGCGGCGGATATTGTTATTTTCTTACCTTCACAGATGATTTGAGCAGATATGGGTATATCTACTTGATGAAATATAAGTCTAAAACATTTGAAAAGTTCAAAGAATTTTAGAGTGAAGTGGAAAATCATTGTAACAAGAAAATCAAGTTTCTACGATCTGATCGTGGAGGTGAATATTTGAGTTATGAGTTTGGTCTTCATTTGAAACAATGCAGAATAGTTTCGCAACTCACGCCACCTGGAACACCACAAGGTAATGGTGTGTCCGAACTTCGTAACCGCATTTTATTAGATATGGTGCGATCTATGATGTCTCTCACTAATTTACCGCTATCATTTTGGAGTTATGCTTTAGAGACAGCTGCATTCACATTAAATAGGGCACCATCAAAATCCGTTGAGACGACACCTTATGAACTTTGGTTTGGCAAGAAACCCAAGTTGTCATTTCTTAAAGTTTGGGGCTGCGATGCTTATGTGAAAAATCTTCAACCTGATAAGCTCGAACCCAAATCGGAGAAATGTGTCTTCATAGGATACCCAAAAGAGATTGTTGGGTACACCTTCTATTATAGATCTGAAGGCAAGATATTCGTTGCTAAGAATGGATCCTTTCTAGAGAAGGAGTTTCTCTTGAAAGAAGTGAGTGGGAGGAAAGCAGAACTTGATGAGGTAATTGTACCTTCTCCCTTATTGGAAAGTAGTTCATCACTAAAATCAGTACCAGTGATTCCTACACCAGTAAGTGAGGAAGCTAATGATGATGATCATGAAGCTTCTGATCAAGTTACTACCGAACCTCGGAGGTCAAGCAGAGTAAGATCCGCACCAGAGTGGTACGGTAACCCTGTTCTGGAGGTCATGTTACTTGACCATGACGAACCTACGAACTATGAGGAAGCGATGATGAGCCCAGATTCCGCAAAATGGCTTGAGGCATGAAATCTGAGATGGGATCCATGTATGAGAACAAAGTGTGGACTTTGGTTGACTTGCCCGATGATCGGCAGGCCATAGAGAATAAATGGATCTTCAAGAAGAAGACTGGCGCTGACGGTAATGTTACTATCTACAAAACTTGACTTGTTGCAAAATGTTTTTGACAAGTTCAAGGAGTTGACAATGATGAGACCTTCTCACCCATGGCGATGCTTAAGTTCGTCTGAATCATGTTAGAAATTACCGCATTTTATAATTATGAAATTTGGCAAATGGATGTCAAAACTGCACTCCTTAATGGATATCTTAAAGAAGAGTTGTATATGATGCATCCATAAGGTTTTGTCGATCCAGAAGGTGCTAACAAAGTGTGCAAGCTCCAGCGCTCTATTTATGGACTGGTGCAAGCCTCTCGGAGTTGGAATATACGCTTTGATCGTGTGATCAAAACATATGGGTTTGTACAGACTTTTGGAGAAGCCTGTATTTACAAGAAAGTGAGTGGGAGCTCTTTAGCATTTCTGATATGATATGTAGATGACATATTGTTGATCAGAAATGATACTGAATTTCTGAATAGCATAAAAGGATACTTATATAAGAATTTTTCAATGAAAGACCTCGGTGAAGCTGCTTATATATTGGGCATCAACATCTATAGAGATAGATCAAGATGTTGGGGATCATAGTAGAAATTCAAAAATTTCTACGCATCACCAAGATCAATCTAGGGAGTATTCTAGCAACGAGGGGAATAGGAGTGCATCTACATACCCTTGTAGATCGCGAGCCGAAGCGTTCAAGTGAACGGGGATGATGGAGTCGTACTCGCCGTGATCCAGATCACCGATGACCAAGTGCCGAACGGACAGCACCTCCACATTCAACACACGTACGGTTGGGAAGACGTCTCCTCCTTCTTGATCCAGCAAGGGGGAAGGAGAGGTTGATGAAGATCCAGCAGCATGACGACATGGTGGTGGATGCAGCAGGATCCCGGCAGGGCTTCGCCAAGCACAAGCGGGGAGGAGAGGTGTTACGGAGGGAGAGGGAGGCTCCAAGAGAAAGGTGTGGCTGCCCTCCCTCCCTTACACTATATATAGGGGGGCGCATGCCCCCTTGGATATCCCATCTAAAAGGGGGGGGGGGCGGCCCCTGGGGGCAACGGCCCCCTTAGGGTTTCCAACCAGGGGGGCGCATGCCCACTTGGGGGGCAACGCCCCCCTAGGGTTTCCAACCCTAGGCGCCTTGGGCCCTTGGGTGGGGCGCACCAGCCCATCAGGGGCTGGTTCCCACGCCACTTCAGCCCATGGGGCCCTCCGGGATAGGTGGCCCCAACCGGTGGACCCCCGGGACCCTTCCGGTGGTCCCGGTACAATACCGGTAACCCCCGAAACCTTCCCGCTGGCCGAAACTGGACTTCCTATATATAAATCTTTACCTCCGGACCATTCCGGAACTCCTCGTGACGTCCGGGATCTCATCCGGGACTCCGAACAACTTTCAGGTTACTGCATACTAATATCTCTACAACCCTAGCGTCACCGAACCTTAAGTGTGTAGACCCTACGGGTTCGGGAGACACGCAGACATGACCGAGACGCATCTCCGGTCAATAACCAATAGCGGGATCTGGATACCCATGTTGGCTCCCACATGCTCCTCGATGATCTCATTGGATGAACCACGATGTCGAGGACTTAATCAATCCCGTATTCAATTCCCTTTGTCGATCGGTACGTTACTTGCCCGAGACTCGATCGTCGGTATCCCAATACCTTGTTCAATCTCGTTACCGGCAAGTCACTTTACTCGTACCGTAATGCATGATCCCGTGACCAACCCCTTGGTCACATTGAACTCATTATGATGATGCATTACCGTTTGGGCCCAGAGATACCTCTCCGTCATACAGAGTGACAAATCCCAGTCTCGATTCATGCCAACCCAATAGACACTTTCGGAGATACCCGTAGTGCACCTTTATAGCCACCCAGTTACGTTGTGACGTTTGATACACCCAAAGCACTCCTACGGTATCTGGGAGTTGCACAATCTCATGGTCTAAGGAAATGATACTTGACATTAGAAAAGCTCTCACAAAACGAACTTACACGATCTTTGTGCTATGCTTAGGTTTGGGTCTTGTCCATCACATCATTCTCCTAATGATGTGATCCCGTTATCAATGACATCCCCATGTCCATAGCCAGGAAACCATGACTATCTATTGATCAACGAGCTAGTCAACTAGAGGCTCACTAGGGACACATTGTGGTCTATGTATTCACACATGTATTACGATTTCCAGATAATACAATTATAGCATGAATAATAGAAAATTATCATGAACAAGGAAATATAATAATCATTTTATTATTGCCTCTAGGGCATATTTCCAACAGTCTCCCACTTGCACTAGAGTCAATCTTCTAGTTACATTGTGATGAATCGAACACCCATGGAATTCTGGTGTTGATCATGTTTTGCTCTAGGGAGAGGTTTAGTCAACGGATCTGCTACATTCAGGTCTGTATGTACTTTACAAATTTCTATGTCTCCATTTTGAACACTTTCACGAATGGAGTTGAAGCGACACTTGATATGCTTGGTCTTCCTGTGAAACCTAGGCTCCTTGGCAAGGGCAATAGCTCCAGTGTTGTCACAGAAGAGAGTCATCGGCCCCGACGCATTGGGTATGACTCCTAGGTCGGTGATGAACTCCTTCACCCAGATTGCTTCTTGTGTTGTCTCCGAGGCTGCCATGTATTCTGTTTCACATGTAGATCCCGCCACGACGCTTTGCTTGCAACTGCACCAGCTTACTGCCCCACCATTCAAAATATACATGTATCTGGTTTGTGACTTAGAGTCATCCAGATCTGTGTCGAAGCTAGCGTCGACGTAACCCTTTACGACGAGCTCATCGCCACCTCCATAAACGAGAAACATATCCTTGGTCCTTTTCAGGTACTTCAGGATGTTTTTGACCGCTGTCTAGTGTTCCTTGCCGGGATTACTTTGGTACCTACCTACCAAACTTACGGCAAGGTTTACATCAGGTCTGGTACACAACATGGCATACATAATAGACCCTATGGCTGAGGCATAGGGGATGACACTCATCTCTTCTATATCTTCTGCCGTGGTCGGGCATTGAGCCGTGCTCAATCGCACACCTTGCAATACAGGCAAGAACCCCTTCTTGGACTGATCCATATTGAACTTCTTCAATATCTTGTCAAGGTACGTACTTTGTGAAAGACCGATGAGGCGTCTCGATCTATCTCTATAGATCTTTATTCCTAATATATAAGCAGCTTCTCCAAGGTCCTTCATTGAAAAACACTTGTTCAAATAGGCCTTTATGCTTTCCAAGAATTCTATATCATTTCCCATCAACAGTATGTCATCCACATATAATATGAGAAATGCTACAGAGCTCCCACTCACTTTCTTGTAAACGCAGGCTTCTCCATAAGACTGCATAAACCCAAACACTTTGATCATCTCATCAAAGCGAATGTTCCAACTCCGAGATGCTTGCACCAGCCCATAGATTGAGCGTTGGAGCTTGCACACCTTGTTAGCATTCTTAGGATTGACAAAACCTTCCGGCTGCATCATATAAAATTCTTCCTTAAGAAAGCCGTTAAGGAATGCCATTTTGACGTCCATTTGCCATATCTCATAATCATAGAATGCAGCAATTGCTAACATGATTCGGACGGACTTCAGTTTCGCTATGGGTGAGAAAGTCTCATCGTAGTCCACCCCTTGAACTTGTCGATAACCCTTAGCGACAAGTCGAGCCTTATAGATGGTCACATTACCATCCGCGTCTGTCTTCTTCTTAAAGATCCATTTATTTTCTATGGCTCGCCGATCTTCGGGCAAGTCAGTCAAAGTCCATACTTTGTTTTCATACATGGATTCTATCTCGGATTTCATGGCTTCTAGCCATTTGTCAGAATCTGGGCCCACCATCGCTTCTTCATAGTTCGAAGGTTCACCGTTGTCTAACAACATGATTTCCAAGACAGGGTTGCCGTACCACTCTGGTGCGGAACGTGTCCTTGTGGATCTACGAAGTTCAGTAGCAACTTGATCTGAAGTTTCATGATCATCATCATCAACTTCCTCTCTAGTCGGTGCAGGCACCTCAGGAACATTTTCTTGAGCTGCGCCACTTACTGTTTCAAGAGGTAATACTTTATCAAGTTCTACCTTCCTCCCACTTATTTCTTTTGAGAGAAACTCTTTCTCTAGAAAGGACCCACTCTTGGCAACAAAGATCTTGCCTTCGGATCTGAGGTACAAGGTATACCCAACAGTTTCTTTAGGGTATCCTATGAAGATGCATTTTTCCGACTTGGGTTCGAGCTTTTCAGGTTGAAGTTTCTTGACATAAGCATCGCATCCCCAAACTTTTAGAAACGACATCTTAGGTTTCTTCCCAAACCATAATTCATACGGTGTCGTCTCAACGGATTTCGACGGAGCCCTATTTAAAGTGAATGCGGCAGTCTCTAAAGCATAGCCCCAAAATGATAGCGGTAAATCGGTAAGAGACATCAAAGATCGCACCATATCTAATAGAGTGCGATTACGACGTTTGGACACACCATTACGCTGAGGTGTTCCAGGCGACGTGAGTTGTGAAACTATTCCACATTTTCTTAAGTGTGTGCCAAATTCGTGACTCAAGTATTCTCCCCCACGATCTGATCGCAAGAACTTGATTTTCCTGTCACGTTGATTCTCAACCTCACTCTGAAATTCCTTGAACTTTTCAAAGGTCTCAGACTTGTGTTTCATTAAGTAGACATACCCATATCTACTCAAGTCATCAGTGAGGGTGAGAACATAACGATAGACACCGCGAGCCTCAACACTCATTGGATCGCACACATCAGTATGTATGATTTCCAATAAGTTGGTTGCTCGCTCCATTGTTCCTGAGAACGGAGTCTTGGTCATTTTACCCATGAGGCATGGTTCGCACGTGTCAAATGATTCATAATTAAGAGACTCTAAAAGTCCATCTACATGGAGCTTCTTCATGCGTTTGACACCTATGTGACCAAGGCGGCAGTGCCACAAGTATGTGGGACTATCATTATCAACCTTACATCTTTTGATATTCACACTATGAATATGTGTAGCATTATGCTCGAGATTCATTAAGAATAAACCATTCACCATCGGAGCATGACCATAAAACATATCTCTCATATAAATAGAACAACCATTATTCTTGGATTTAAATGAGTAGCCATCTCGAATTAAACGAGATCCTGATACAATGTTCATGCTCAAAGCTGGCACTAAATAACAATTATTGAGGTTTAAAACTAATCCCATAGGTAAATGTAGAGGTAGCGTGCCGACGGTGATCACATCGACCTTGGAACCATTCCCGACGCGCATCGTCACCTCGTCCTTCGCCAGTCTCCGATTATTCCGTAGCTCCTGCTTTGAGTTACAAATGTGAACAACCGCACCGGTATCAAATACCCAGGAGCTACTACGAGTACTGGTAAGGTACACATCAATTACATGTATATCACATATACCTTTCATGATGCCGGCCTTCTTGTCCGCTAAGTATTTGGGGCAGGTCCGCTTCTAGTGACCACTTCCCTTGCAATAAAAACACTCAGTCTCGGGCTTGGGTCCATTCTTTGGCTTCTTCCCGACAGCTTGCTTACCGGGCGCGGCAACTCCCTTGCCGTCCTTCTTGAAGTTCTTTTTACCCTTGCCTTTCTTGAACTTAGTGGTTTTATTCACCATCAACACTTGATGTTCCTTTTTGACTTCTACCTCTGCTGATTTCAGCATTGCAAATACTTCAGGAATGGTCTTTTCCATCCCCTGCATATTGAAGTTCATCACAAAGCTCTTGTAGCTCGGTGGAAGCGACTGAAGGATTCTGTAAATGACCGCGTCATCCGGGAGATTAACTCCCAGCTGAGTCAAGCGGTTATGCAACCCAGACATTTTGAGTATCTGCTCACTGACAGAACTATTTTCCTCCATCTTACAGCTGAAGAACTTGTCGGATACTTCATATCTCTCGACCCGGGCATGAGCTTTGAAAAACCATTTTCAGCTCTTCGAACATCTCATATGCTCCATGTCTCTCAAAACGCTTTTGGAGCCCCGGTTCTAGGCTGTAAAGCATGCCGCACTGAATGAGGGAGTAATCATCAGCACGTGTCTGCCAAGCGTTCATAACGTCTTGGTTCTGTGGGACGGGTGCGTCACCTAGCGGTGCTTCTAGGACATAATCTTTCTTGGCATCTATGAGGATGATCCTCAGGTTCCGGACCCAGTCCGTATAGTTGCTGCCATCGTCTTTCAGCTTGGTTTTCTCTAGGAACGCGTTGAAGTTGAGGACAACGTGGGCCATTTGATCTACAAGACATATTGTAAAGATTTTAGACTAAGTTCATGATAATTAAGTTCATCTAATCAAATTATTAAATGAACTCCCACTCAGATAGACATCCCTCCAGTCATCTAAGTATAACATGATCCGAGTTAACTAGGCCGTGTCCGATCATCACGTGAGACGGACTAGTCAACATCGGTGAACATCTTCATGTTGATCGTATCTTCTACACGACTCATGCTCGACCTTTCGGTCTTCTGTGTTCCGAGGCCATGTCTGTACATGCTAGGCTCGTCAAGTCAACCTAAGTGTATTGCGTGCGTAAATCTGTCTTACACCCGTTGTATTCGAACGTTGGAATCTATCACACCCGATCATCACGTGGTGCTTCGAAACAACGAACCTTCGCAACGGTGCACAGTTAGGGGGAACACTTTCTTGAAATTATTATGAGGGATCATCTTATTTAAGCTACCGTCGTCCTAAGCAAATAAGATGTAAAACATGATAAACATCACATGCAATCAAATAGACACATGATATGGCCAATATCATTTGCTCCTTTGATCTCCATCTTCGGGGCTCCATGATCATCGTTGTCACCGGCATGACACCATGATCTCCATCATCGTGTCTTCTTGAAGTTGTCTCGTCATCTATTACTTCTACTACTATGGCTAACGCTTTAGCAATAAAGTAAAGTAATTACATGACGTTTATGTTGACACGCAGGTCATGAATAAATAAAGACAACTCCTATGGCTCCTGCCGGTTGTCATACTCATCGACATGTAAGTCGTGATTCCTATTACAAGAACATGATCAATCACATACATCACATATATCATTCATCATTCATCACAACCTTTGGTCATATCACATCACAAAACACTTGTTGCAAAAACAAGTTAGACGTCCTCTAATTGTTGTTGCAAGTTTTTCCGTGGCTGCTATAGGTTTCTAGCAAGAACGTTTCTTACCTACGCCAAAACCACAACGTGAATTGCCAATTTCTTTTTACCCTTCATAAGGACCCTGTTCATCGAATCCGACCCGACTAAAGTGGGAGAGACAGACACCCGCCAGCCAACTAGTGCATGTCAGTCGGTGGAACCGGTCTCACGTAAGCGTACGTGTAAGGTAGGTCCGGGCCGCTTCATCCCACGATGCCGCCGAATCAAGATAAGACTAGTAACGGCAAGCAAATTGACAGTGTCGACGCCCACAACAACTTTGTGTTCTACTCGTGCATAGTAACTACGCATAAACCTGGCTCATGATGCCACTGTTGGGGATCGTAGCACAAATTAAAAAATTTCTACGCATCACCAAGATCAATCTATGGAGTATTCTAGCAACGAGGGGAATAGGAGTGCATCTACATACCCTTGTAGATTGCGAGCGGAAGCATTCAAGTGAACGGGGATGATGGAGTCGTACTCGCCATGATCCAAATCACCGATGACCAAGTGCCGAATGGACAGCACCTCCGCGTTCAACACATGTACGGTTGGGAAGACGTCTCCTCCTTCTTGATCCAGCAAGGGGGAAGGAGAGGTTGATGAAGATCCAGCAGCACGACGGCGTGGTGGTGGATGCAGCAGGATCCCGGCAGGGCTTCGCCAAGCACAAGCGGGGAGGAGAGGTGTTACGGAGGGAGAGGGAGGCGCCAAGAGCAAGGTGCGGCTGCCCTCCCTCCCTTACACTATATATAGGGGGGCGCATGCCCCCTTGGAGATCCCATCTAAAAGGGGGGGGCTGGGGGCAATGGCCCCCTTAGGGTTTCCAACCAGGGGGGCGCATGCCCCCTCGGGGGGCAACGGCCCCCTAGGGTTTCCAACCCTAGGCGCCTTGGGCCCTTGGGTGGGGCGCACCAGCCCATCAGGGGCTGGTTCCCACGCCACTTCAGCCCATGGGCCCTCCGGGATAGGTGGCCCCAACCGGTGGACCCCCGGGACCCTTCCGGTGGTCCCGGTACAATACCGGTAACCCCCGAAACCTTCCCGTTGGCCGAAACTGGACTTCCTATATATAAATCTTTACCTCCGGACCATTCCGGAACTCCTCGTGACGTCCGGGATCTCATCCGGGACTCCGAACAACTTTCGGGTTACTGCATACTAATACCTCCACAACCCTAGCGTCACCGAACCTTAAGTGTGTAGACCCTACGGGTTCGGGAGACAAGCAGACATGACCGAGACGCCTCTCCGATCAATAACCAACATCGGGATCTAGATACCCATGTTGGCTCCCACATGCTTCTCGATGATCTCATCGGATGAACCACGATGTCGAGGACTTAATCAATCCCGTATTCAATTCCCTTTGTCAATCGGTACGTTACTTGCCCGAGACTCGATCGTCGGTATCCCAATACCATGTTCAATCTCATTACCGGCAAGTCACTTTACTTGTACCGTAATGCATGATCCTGTGACCAACCCCTTGGTCACATTGAGCTCATTATGATGATGCATTACCGAGTGGGCCCAGAGATATCTCTCCGTCATACAGAGTGACAAATCTCAGTCTCGATTCGTGCCAACCCAACAGACACTCTCGGAGATACCCGTAGTGCACCTTTATAGCCACCCAGTTACGTTGTGACGTTTGATACACCCAAAGCACTCCTACGGTATCTGGGAGTTGCACAATCTCATGGTCTAAGGAAATGATACTTGACATTAGAAAAGCTCTCACAAAACGAACTTACATGATCTTTGTGCTATGCTTAGGTTTGGGTCTTGTCCGTCACATCATTCTCCTAATGATGTGATCCCGTTATCAATGACATCCCCATGTCCATAGCCAGGAAACCATGACTATCTATTGATCAACGAGCTAGTCAACTAGAGGCTCACTAGGGACACATTGTGTTCTATGTATTCACACATGTATTACGATTTCCAGATAATACAATTATAGCATGAATAATAGACAATTATCATGAATAAGGAAATATAATAATCATTTTATTATTGCCTCTAGGGCATATTTCCAACACAAGACGCTTAATTGGACTTTCACAAAGCACATACCTAGATAAAGTTTTGAACAAGTTCAAAATGGATCAAGCAAAGAAAGGATTCTTGCCTGTGTTACAAGGTGTGAAGTTGAGTCAGACTCAATGTCCGACCACTTCAGAAGATAGAGAGAAAATGAAAGTCATTCCCTATGCTTCAGCCATAGGTTCTATCATGTATGAAATGTTGTGTACCAGACCTGATGTGTGCCTTGCTATTAGTTTAGCAGGGAGGTACCAAAGTAATCCAGGAGTGGATCACTGGACATCGGTCAAGAACATCCTGAAATACCTGAAAAGGACTAAGGATATGTTTCTCGTTTATGGAAGTGACAAAGGGCTCGTCGTAAACTGTTACGTCGATGCAAGCTTTGACACTGATTCAGATGACTCTAAGTTACAAACCGGTACATATTTTTATTAAATGGTGGAGATGTCAGTTGGTGCAGTTCCAAGCAGAGCGTCGTGGCGGGATCTACATGTGAAGTGGAGTACATTGCTGCTTCGGAAGTAGCAAATGAAGGAGTCTGGATGAAGGAGTTCATATCCGATCTAGGTGTAATACCTAGTGCATCGGGTGCAATGAAAATCTTTTGTGACAATACTGGAGCAATTGCCTTGGCAAAGGAATCCAGATTTCACAAGAGAACCAAGCACATCAAGGGACACCTCAATTCCATCCACGATCAAGTCAAGGAGGGAGACATAGAGATTTGCAAGATACATACGGATCTGAATGTTGTAGACCCATTGACTAATCCTCTCTCACGAGCAAAACATGATCAGCACCAAGACTCCATGGGTCTTAGAATCATTACAATGTAATCTAGATTATTGACTCTAGTGCAAGTGGGAGACTGAAGGAAATATGCCCTAGAGGCAAAATAAAGTTGTTATTTATATTTCCTTATATCATGATAAATGTTTATTATTGATGCTAGAATTGTATTAACCAGAAACTTAGTACATGTGTGAATACATAGACAAACAAAGTGTCACTAGTATGCTTCTACTTGACTAGCTCATTGAATCAATGATGGTTATGTTTCCTGACCATAGACTTGAGTTGTCATTTGATTAATGGGATCACATCATTAGAGAATGATGTGATTGACTTAACCCATCCGTTAGCTTAGCACGATGATCATTTAGTTTGTTGCTATTGCTTTCTCCATAACTTATACATGTTCCTATGACTATGAGATCATGCTACTCCCGAATACCGGAGGGACACTTAGTGTGCTATCAAACGTCACAACGTAACTGGGTGACTACAAAGATGCTCTACAGGTGTCTCTGATGGAGTTTGTTGAGTTGGCATAAATCGAGATTAGGATCTGTCACTCCGAGTATCAGAGAGGTGTCTCTTGGTCCTCTCAGTAATACACATCACTATAAGCCTTGCAAGCAATGTAACTAATGAGTTAGTTGCGGGATGATGCATTACGGAACGAATAAAGAGACTTGCCAGTAACGAGATTGAACTAGGTATTGAGATACCGACGATCTAATCTCGAGAAAGTAACATACCAATGACAAAGGGAACAACGTATGTTGTTGTGCAGTTTGACCGATAAACATCTTCGTAGAATATGTAGGAACCAATATGAGCATCCAGGTTCCGCTATTGGCTATTGACCGGAGATGAGTCTCGGTCATGTCTACATAGTTCTCGAACCCATAGGGTTCGCACGCTTAACGTTCGGTGACGATCGACATTATGAGTTTATGTGTTTTGATGTATCGAAGGTAGTTCAGAGTACCAGATATGATCATGGACATGACGAGGAGTCTCAAAATGGTCGAGACATAAAGATCAATATATTGGAAGCCTATGTTTGGACATCGGAATGGTTCCGGACGAGTTCACGCATTTTCCGGAGTACCGGGAGGTTACCGGAACCCCCCGGGGAGTGTATGGGCCTTATTGGGCCTTAGTGGAATAGAAGAGAGGAAGGAAAAAGGTGGGAGGCGCGCCCCCTAGACCAATCTGAATTGGGTGGGGGCCGCCCCCCCCCCTTTTCCTTCCCTTCCTTCTCTCCTACTCCTACTACTTGGAAGGGGGCAATCTTACTCCCGGTGGGAGTAGGACTCCCCTAGGGCGCGCCATAGAGGGCCGGCCCTCCCCCTCCTCCACTCCTTTATATACGGGGGAGCGGGGGCACCCCATAGACACACAAGTTAGTCATTGTCTTAACCGTGTGTGGTGCCCCCCTCCACCATAATCCACCTCGGTCATATCATAGCGGTGCTTAGGCGAAGCCCTGTTCTGGTAAACTCTCCCTCGACACTCAACTGGATCTAGAGTTCATGGGACGTCACCGAGATGAACATGTGCAGATCGCGGAGGTGCCGTACCTTCATGAAGGAAATATGCCCTAGAGGCAATGATAAAGTTATTATTTATTTCCTTATATCATGATAAATGTTTATTATTCATGCTAGAATTGTATTAACCAGAAACATAATACATGTGTGAATACATAGACAAACAGAGTGTCACTAGTATGCCTCTACTGGACTAGCTCGTTGATCAAAGATGGTTATGTTTCCTAACCATAGACATGAGTTGTCATTTGATTAACGGGATCACATCATTAGGAGAATGATGTGATTGACTTGACCCATTCCGTTAGCATAGCACTTGATTGTTTAGTTTGTTCCTATTCCTTTCTTCATAACTTATACATGTTCCTATGACTATGAGATTATGCAACTCCCGTTTACCGGAGGAACATTTTATGTGCTACCAAACGTCACAACGTAACTGGGTGATTATAAAGGTGCTCTACAGGTGTGTCGGAAGGTACTTGTTGGGTTGGTATTTCGAGATTAGTATTTGTCACTCCGACTGTCGGAGAGGTATCTCTGGGCCCTCTCGGTAATGCACATCACTTAAGCCTTGCAAGCATTGCAACTAATGAGTTAGTTGTGGGATGATGTATTAAGGAACGAGTAAAGAGACTTGCCGGTAACGAGACTGAACTAGGTATTGAGATACCGACGACCAAATCTCGAGCAAGTAACATACCGATGACAAAGGGAACAACGTATGTTGTTATGCGGTCTGACCGATAAAGATCTTCGTAGAATATGTGGGAGCCAATGTGAGCATCCAGGTTCTGCTATTGGTTATTGACCGGAGACGTGTCTCGGTCATGTCTACATTGTTCTCGAACCCGTAGAGTCCGCACGCTTAAGGTTTCGATGACAGTTATATTATGAGTTTATGAGTTTTGATGTACCGAAGGAGTTCAGAGTCCCGGATGAGATCGGGGACATGACGAGGAGTCTCGAAATGGTCGAGAAGTAAAGATCGATATATTGGACGACTACATTCGGACATCGGAAAGGTTCCGAGTGATTCGGGTATTTTTCGGAGTACCGGAGAGTTACGGGAATTCGCCGGGGAGTATATGGGCCTTATTGGGCCATACGGGAATAGAGGAGAGAGGCCAAAAGGAAGGAGGCGCGCGCCCCCCTCTGGTCCGAACTGGACAAGGGGTGCAGCCCCCTTTTCCTTCTCTGTCTCCTCCTCTTTCCTTCTCTCCTACTCCAGCAAGGAAAGGAGGAGTCCTACTCCCGATAGGAGTAGGACTCCCCCCTTGGGGCGCCCTTCTCCTAGGCCGGCCACCTCCCCCCTTGCTCCTTTATATACAGGGGCAGGGGGGCACCTCTAGACACACAAGTTGATCAAGTTGATCGTCTCTTAGCCGTGTGCGGTGCCCCCCTCCACCATAGTCCACCTCGATAATACTGTAGCGGTGCTTAGGCGAAGCCCTGCGTCGGTAGAACATCAACATCGTCACCACGCCGCCGTGCTGACGAAACTCTCCCTCAACACTCGGCTGGATCGGAGTTCGATGGACGTCATCGGGCTGAGCGTGTGCTAAACTCGGAGGTGTCGTGCGTTCGGTACTTGGATCGGTCGGATCGTGAAGACGTACGACTACATCAACCGCGTTGTTATAACGCTTCCACTTCCGGTCTACGAGGGTACGTAGACAACACTCTCCCCTCTCGTTGTTATGCATCACCATGATCTTGCGTGTGCGTATGAAATTTTTGAAATTACTATGTTCCCCAACAGTGGCATCCAAGCCTGGTTTTATGCGTAGATGTCATATGCACGAGTAGAACACAAGTGAGTTGTGGGTGATATAAGTCATACTGCTTACCAGCATGTCATACTTTGGTTCGGTGGTATTGTTGGATGAAGCGGCCCGGACCGACATTACGCATACACTTACGCGAGACTGGTTCTACCGACGTGCTTTGCACACAGGTGGCTGGCGGGTGTCAGTTTCTCCAATTTTAGTTGAACCTAGTGTGGCTATGCCTGGTCCTTGCGAAGGTTAAAACAGCACCAACTTGACAAACTATCGTTGTGGTTTTGATGCGTAGGTAAGAACGGTTCTTGCTAAGCCCGTAGCAGCCACGTAAAATTTGCAACAACAAAGTAGAAGACGTCTAACTTGTTTTTGCAGGGCATGTTGTGATGTGATATGGTCAAGACGTGATGAGATATAAGTTGTTGTATGAGATGATCATGTTTTTGTTGAAGTTATCGACAATTGGCAGAAGCCTTATGGTTGTCTCTTTATTGCATAAGATGCAAGTGCCAAATAATTGCTTTACTTTATCGCTGTGCGATAGCAATAGTTGCAAGAGCAATAGTTGGTGAGACGACCATGTGACGACACATTGATATAGATCAAGATGATGGAGATCATGGTGTCATGTCGGCGACGATGGAGATCATGACGATGCTTTGGACATAGAGATCAAAGGCACAAGATGATGATGGCCATATAATGTCACATATTTTGATTGCATGTGATGTTTATCATTTATACATCTTATTTTGCATAGTTCGATGGTAGTTTATAAGATGGTCTCTCACTAATTATCAAGATAAAAGTGTTCTTCCTGAGTATGCACCGTTGCCAAAGTTCGCCGTGCCCAGACACCACATGATGATCGGGTGTGATAAGCTCTACGTCCATCTACAACGGGTGCAAGCCAGTTTTTGCACACGTAGAATACTCAGGTTAAACTTGACGAGCCTAGCATATGCAGATATGGCCTCGGAACACTGAGACCGAAAGGTCGAGCGTGAATCATATAGTAGATATGATCAACATAGTGATGTTCACCATTGAAAACTACTCCATTTCACGTGATGATCGGTTATGGTTTAGTTGATTTGGATCACGTGATCACTTAGAAGATTAGAGGGATGTCTTTCTAAGTGGGAGTTCTTAAGTAATATGATTAATTGAACTTAAATTTATCATGAACTTAGTACTGGTAGTATTAGCATATCTATGTTGTAGATCAATAGCTCGCTTTTAGCTCCCCTGTTTTATTTTTGATATGTTCCTAGAGAAAACTAAGTTGAAAGATGTTAGTAGCAATGATGTGGATTGGATCCGTGATCCGAGGTTTATCCTCATTGCTGCATAGAAGAATTGTGTCCTTGATGCACCGCTAGGTGACAGACCTATTGCAGGAGCAGATGCAGACATTTTGAACGTTTGGCTAACTCAATATGATGACTACTTGATAGTTTAGTGCACCATGCTTAACGGCTTAGAATCGGGACTTCAAATACGTTTTGAACGTCATGGACCATATGAGATGTTCCAGGAGTTGAAGTTAATATTTCAAGCAAATACACGAGTTGAGAGATATGAAGTCTCCAACAAGTTATATAGCTAAAAGATGGAGGAGAATAGCTCAAGCAGTGAGCATGTGCTCAGATTGTCTGGGTACTACAATCGCTTGAATCAAGTGGGAGTTAATCTTCCAGATAAAATAGTGATTGACATAATTCTCTAGTCACCATCACCAAGTTAGTAGAACTTCGTGATGAACTATAATATGCAAGGGATAACGAAAACAATTTCCAAGCTCTTCGCGATGCAAAAATCGGTGAAGGTAGAAATCAAGAAAAACATCAAGTGTTGATGGTTAACAAGACCACTAGTTTCAAGAGAAAGGGCAAAGGGAATAAGGGGAACTTCAATAAGAACGGCAAACAAGTTGCTGCTCAAGTAAAGAAACCCAAGTCTGGACCTAAGCCTGAGACTAAGTGCTTCTACTTCAAAGGGACTGGTCACTAGAAGCGGAACTACCCCAATTATTTGGTGGATAAGAAGGATGGAAAAGTGAACAAAGCTATATTTGATATACATGTTATTGATGTGTACTTTACTAGTGTTTATAGCAACCCTTCGGTATTTGATACTGGTTCAGTTGCTAAGAGTAGTAACTCGAAATGGGAGTTGCAAGATAAACTAGTTAAGGGTGAAGTGACGATGTGTGTTGGAAGTGGTTCCAAGATTGATATGATCATCATCGCACACTCCCTATACTTTCGGGATTAGTGTTGAACCTAAATAAATGTTATTTGGTGTTTGCATTGAGCATAAATATGATTGGAACATGTTTATTGCAATATGGTTATTCATGTAAGTTAGAGAATAATTGTTGTTCTATTTAGATGAATAAAACCTTCTATGGTCATACACCCAATGAAAATGGTTTGTTGGATCTCGATCGTAGTGATACACATTTTCATAATATTGAAGCCAAAAGATGCAAAGTTAATAATGATAGTGCAACTTATTTGTGGCACTGCCATTTAGGTCATATTGGTGTAAAGCACATGAAGAAAATCCATGCTGATGGGCTTTTGGAATCACTTGATTATGAATCAGTTGATGCTTGCGAACCATGCCTCATGGGCAAGATGACTAAGACTCCGTTCTCTGGAACAATGGAGCGAGCAACAGATTTGTTGGAAATCATACATACTGATGTATGTGGTCCGATGAATATTAAGGCTCACGGCAGGTATCATTATTTTCTGATCTTCACAGATGATTTGAGTAGATATGAGTATAGCTACTTGATGAAACACAAGTCTGAAACATGTGAAAAGTTCAAAGAATTTCAGAGTGAAGTGGAGAATCATCGTAACAAAATAGAAGTTTCTACGATATGATCGCAGAAGTAAAATATTTGAGTTACGAGTTTGGCCTTCAGTTAAAACAATGTGAAATAGTTTTCACTACTCACGCCACCTAGAACACCACAGTGTAATGGTGTGTCTGAATGTCGTAACCGTGCTTTATTAGATATGGTGCGATCTATGATGTATCTTACCGATTACCACTATCGTTTTGGGGTTATGCATTAGAGACAGCTACATTCACGTTAAACAGGGCACCATCTAAATCCGTTGAGACGACACC
Organism: Triticum dicoccoides; assembly: GCF_002162155.2. NCBI lineage: Eukaryota > Viridiplantae > Streptophyta > Magnoliopsida > Poales > Poaceae > Triticum > Triticum dicoccoides. The sequence continues at coordinate 210,667,797 of NC_041380.1, forward strand.
GTATGAACTGTGGTTTGGCGAGAAACCTAAGCTGTCGTTTCTTAAAGTTTGGGACTGTGATGCTTATGTGAAAAAGTTTCAACATGATAAGCTCGAACCCAAATCGGAGAAATAAATCTTCATAGGATACCCAAAAGAAACTGTTGGGTACACCTTCTATCACAAATCCAAGGCAAGATATTCGTTGTTGAGAATGGATCCTTTCTAGAGAAGGAGTTTCTCTCGAAAGAAGTGAGTGGGAGGAAAGTAGAACTTGATGAGGTAACTGTACCTGCTCCCTCATTGGAAAGTATTTCATCGCAGAAATATGTTCCTGTGACTCCTACACCAATTAGTGAGGAAGCTAATGATGATGATCATGTAACTTCAGATCAAGTTACTACCGAACCTCATAGGTAAACCAGAGTGAGATCCGCACCAGAGTGGTACGGTAATCATGTTTTGGAGGTCATGTTACTCGACCATGACGAACCTAGGAACTATGAGGAAGTGATGATGAGTCCAGATTCCACGAGATGGATTGAGGCCATGAAATCTGAGATGAGATCCATGTATGAGAACAAAGTATGGACTTTTATTGACTTGCCTGTTGATTGGAGAGCCATTGAGATTAAATGGATCTTCAGGAGGAAGACGGATGCTGATAGTAGTGTTACTATCTACAAAGCTAGAATTGTCGCAAAAAGGTTTTCGACAAGTTCAAGGTGTTGACTACGATGAGAGTTTCTCACTCGTATCTATGCTTAAGTCTGTCCGAATCATGTTAGCAATTGCCGCATTTTATGAAATCTGGCAAATGGATAAACAAAACTGCATTCTTTAATGGATTTATTAAAGAAGAGTTGTATATGATGCAACTAGAAGGTTTTGTCAATCCTAAAGGTACTAACAAAATATGCAAGCTCTAGCGATCCATCTATGGACTGGTGCAAGCATCTCGGAGTTGGAATATACGCTTTGATAAGTTGATCAAAGCATATAGTTTTATACAGACTTGCGGTGAAGCCTGCATTTATAAGAAAGTGAGTGGGAGCACATCATTTCTGATAAGTATATGTGTATGACATATTGTTGATCAGAAATAATGTAGAATTATTCTGCAAAGCATAAAGGAGTGTTTGAAAAGGAGTTTTTCAAAGAAAGACCTCAGTGAAGCTGCTTACATATTGAGCATCAAGATCTATAGAGATAGATCAGGACACTTGATAAGTTTTTAATGAGTACATACCTTGAGAAGTTTTTGAAGTAGTTCAAAATGGAACAGTCAAATAAAGAGTTCTTGCCTGTGTTACAAGGTGTGAAATTGAGTAAGACTCAAAGCCCGACCACGGCAGAAGATAGAGAGAGAATGAAAGTCATTCCCTATGCCTCAGCCATAGGTTCTATAAAGTATGCCATGCTGTGTACCAGACCTATTGTATACCCTGCCCTGAGTTTGGCAAGGCAGTACAATAGTGATCTAGGAGTAGATCACTGGACATTGGTCAAAATTATCCTTAGTGGAATAAGGATATGTTTCTCGATTATGGAGGTGACAAAAGGTTTGTCGTAAAGGGTTACGTCGATGCAAGTTTTGACACTAATCCAGATGACTCTAAGTCTCAATCTGGATACATATTGAAAGTGGGAGCAATTAGCTAGAGTAGCTCCGTGCAGAGCATTGTTGACATAGAAATTTGCAAAATACGTACGGATCTGAATATGGCAGACCCGTTGACTAAACTTCTCTCACAAGCAAAACATGATCACACCTTAGTACTCTTTGGGTGTTAATTACATAGCGATGTGAACTAGATTATTGACTCTAGTAAATCCTTTGGATGTTGGTCACATGTCGATGTGAACTATGGGTGTTAATCACATGGTGATGTGAACTATTGGTATTAAATCACATGGTGATGTGAACTAGATTATTGACTCTAGTGCAAGTGGGAGACTGAAGGAAATATGCCCTAGAGGCAATGATAAAGTTATTATTTATTTCCTTATATCATGATAAATGTTTATTATTCATGCTAGAATTGTATTAACCAGAAACATAATACATGTGTGAATACATAGACAAACAGAGTGTCACTAGTATGCCTCTACTTGACTAGCTCGTTGATCATAGATGGTTATGTTTCCTAACCATAGACATGAGTTGTCATTTGATTAACGGGATCACATCATTAGGAGAATGATGTGATTGACTTGACCCATTCCGTTAGCATAGCACTTGATCGTTTAGTTTGTTCCTATTGCTTTCTTCATAACTTATACATGTTCCTATGACTATGAGATTATGCAACTCCCGTTTACCGGAGGAACACTTTGTGTGATACCAAACATCACAACATAATTGGGTGATTATAAATGTGCTCTACAGGTGTCTCCGAAGGTACTTCTTGGGTTGGCGTATTTTGAGATTAGGATTTGTCACTCCGACTGTCGGAGAGGTATCTCTGTGCCCTCTCGGTAATGCACATCACTTAATCCTTGCAAGCATTGCAACTAACGATTTAGTTGCGGGATGATGTATTACGAAATGAGTAAAGAGACTTGCCGGTAACGAGATTGAACTAGGTATTGAGATACCGACGATCAAATCTCGGGCAAGTAACATACGATGACAAAGGGAACAACGTATGTTGTTATGCGGTCTGACCGATAAAGATATTCGTAGAATATGTGGGAGCCAATATGAGCATCCAGGTTCCGCTATTGGTTATTGACCGGAGACGTGTCTCGGTCATGTCTACATTGTTCTCAAACCCGTAGGGTCTGCACGCTTAAGGTTTCGATGACAGTTATATTATGAGTTTATGAGTTTTGATGTACTGAAGGAGTTCGGAGTCCCGGATGAGATCGGGGACATGATGAGGAGTCTCGAAATGGTCGAGACGTAAAGATCGATATATTGGACGACTATATTCGGACATCGGAAAGGTTCCGAGTGATTCGGATATTTTTCGCAATACCGGAGAGTTAGGGGAATTCGCCGAGGAGTATATGGGCCTTATTGGGCCATACGGGAATAGAGGAGAGAGGCCAAAAGGAAGGAGGCGCGCGCCCCCCTCTGGTCCGAATTGGACAAGGGGTGCAGCCCCCTTTTCCTTCTCCGTCTCCTCCTCTTTCCTTCTCTCCTACTCCAACAAGGAAAGGAGGAGTCCTACTCCCGGTAGGAGTAGGACTCCCCCCTTGGCGTGCCCTTCTCCTAGGCCGGCCACCTCCCCCCTTGCTCCTTTATATACAGGGGCAGGGGGCACCTCTAGACACACAAGTTGATCAAGTTGATCGTCTCTTAGCCGTGTGCGGTGCCCCCCTCCACCATAGTCCACCTCGATAATACTGTAGCGGTGCTTAGGCGAAGCCCTGCGTCGGTAGAACATCAACATCGTCACCACGCCGCCGTGCTGACGAAACTCTCCCTCAACACTTGGCTGGATCGGAGTTCGATGGACGTCATCGGGCTGAGCGTGTGCTGAACTCGGAGGTGCCGTGCGTTCGGTACTTGGATCGGTCAGATCATGAAGACGTACGACTACATCAACCGCGTTGTTATAACGCTTCCACTTCCGGTCTACGAGGGTACGTAGACAACACTCTCCCCTCTCGTTGTTATGCATCACCATGATCTTGCGTGTGCGTAGGAAATTTTTGAAATTACTACGTTCCCCAACACTTTGGTGCTAGGATTGGTCGGATCGTGAAGACGTTCAACTACATCAACCGTGTTGTCATAACGCTTTCGCTTACGGTCTATGAGGGTACATGGACAACACTCTTCCCCTCTTGTTGCTATGCATCACCCAGATAGATCTTGCATGTGCATAGGAATTTCTTGAAATTACTGTGTTCCCCAACAATATGCTTACATGCCATGTCACAATCCTTTGTCACACCATACCCTATGCTTGATGATGATAGTTGTTGGGTGAATCACTAACGCTAATCACATTTGATTTTCCAAGTGTTTGTTGTCTTTGCTTCTTTTGAAGGAATCACGAGACGGTGCGTGATGTAGGGTAGAACCTCATGTCGCTTGAAGCTACGTCGGTATTTCCCCAAAGTGGAAGGGATGATGCAACACAAACACGGTAGGTATTTCCCTCAGATATGAAACCAAGGTTATTGAACCAGTAGGAGAACCAAGCAACACAACATAAACAACACCTGCACACAAATAACAACTTCTCGCAACCCGACGTGTTAAAGGGGTTGTCAATCCCTTCCGGGGTACGGCGCGTGAAGATAGGCAAACAGACGTGAGGTAAATTTGTAGTAGATTGATAGATCAAACGCCAATTAAAATAAATAAGAATAGATTGCAGCAAAGTATTTTTGGGTTTTTGGTTTAGTAGATCTGAAAATAAACGCAAAGGAAAATAGATCGCAAAGGCAAATAATATGAGAAAGAGACCCGGGGGCCGTAGGTTTCACTAGTGGCTTCTCTCGAGAAAAATAGCGAACGATGGGTGAACAAATTACTGTTGGGCAATTGATATAACTTCAAATACTCATGACGATATCCAAGCAATGATCATTACATAGGCATCACGTCCAAGATTAGTAGACTGGCTCCTGCCTGCATCTACTACTATTACTCCACACATCGACCGCTATCCAGCATGCATCTAGTGTATGAAGTTCATAGAGAAACAGAGTAATGCAATAAGAACGATGACATGATGTAGACAAGATCTATCTATGTACAGATAGACCCCATTGTTTTATCCTTAGTAGCAATAATACATACATGTCGGTTCCCCTTCTGTCACTGGGATCAAGCACTGTAAGATCGAACCCATAACAAAGCACCTCTTACCATTGGAAGATAAATGGATCAAGTCGGCCAAACAAAACCCAAATATCGAAGAAGAAATAAGAGGCTATAAGAAATCATGCATAAAAGAAAACAAAGAAACTCAAATACTTTCATGGATATAAAAAGATAGATCTGATCATAAACTCAAAGTTCATCGATCCCAACAAACACACTGCAAAAGAGTTACATCATATGGATCTCCAAGAGACCATTGTATTGAGAATCAAGAGAGAGAGACACACACTACTACAAAAAAACCTAGTAGTAGCGCTTGAAATATGCATAGCAGTAGCGCTGGGACCAACGCTACTACTACCATGCTACAACTAAGTTGTAGCAGTAGTGCTGGTATGGGCAGCGCTACCGGTAAGTATTGTTAGCAGTAGCTCTTCCTGGACAAGCGCTACTGATACCTATCTGTAGCGCTTGTTTACATGATGCACTGCTGCTAAGCTAGCGCTACTACTAGGTGCTTTCAAGTGCTACTGCTAATGTTCCTGCTTTCACCAATTCGCACCCCTCCATCTATTTGTGTTGTATTTATACAAGCTATATACAATAGTTTCATCAGATCATACTAAACATACACTATTCTCATCATATCATAGACATACAGTAGTCTCATCATACCATCATCATCATCATCATTCAACACAAATATCATCAAATCTCGAAAATAGCGATACACAAGTGTGATCATGTCATGTCTCGAATAAGTGCAACTTCATGGTCATGGCACACACACACAAGTTTCATCATCTCTATCTAAAACATGATGTAGAAGAGAAGAGCGATCAGCATGAGCAAGAGCGCGACTATGTAGTATCAGCGGTCCTGCCCCTGCTCATGCTGGAGTGTCCACCTCAAGTAACTACTTTCTGCTTCGGCTTTGCTGTCGAACCCTCTGTGGCTAGCACCCGGGTACCTGTGCACCTGAGCCTGAGCGGCTGGCCAGTGGTCGTAGACTCCTGGAACCCTCCCAACATACACGGTGTAGTAGCCCTTCACCATCTTTGATCTCTATACCTGCATCATGAGTTGATGAATTGAACGATAATATGCAACATAATGTACTTAAGAAAACAAGGAGGCATACTTAGCAAAATACAAGCAACCAATAGTAAACATAAATGACGAAGTTCCTCATACCCAAACTAATTAATTAGAGCGATCTACGCTAGTTCAGGACCACAATTTAGTTACATCACATAGTTTCGCCGTGCATAAATTCAAAGTTTTGCCATAGAAAGACAATAGTGACACATTTTCATCAACAATCAGTCCTCCATGTCGGCATTCCAATCTTCATAGTCAGGGAGGAAGAACCCGAGCTTCTTGAAAGGCTTCAGGTCCAGACGTTGAGCAAGTAGCAGTGCTCGGACATCTTCCCGCGTGATTGGCCCATGGTAGAACATCCCTGTTGGTTCGAGGACCTGCTTCATGATCACTTGGGCAAGTTCAAACTGTACGTGATAAAAATCAGCTCTGATTGATGATCCGGTGTCCTTCCTATGCTTGTGGCCCAGCTGACAATCTCGGCATCGTTGGTAGTAGGTGACATGCGAAGGCGTTGATTATCCCTTCTGTAGTCGAGCAGGTGATGCATGAGGTAGAATCCATCAGCCATACTGGTGTGCGGTTGTTGGATGCAGTAGAAGTCGGTCATATGAATGAAAGCCAGCCTGCGATTCCTATACTTTTTCACCTTGATATATCCACCAGACTGGCTGAAGGTTAACATGGCACTATCGAGAACACTCTTTATGTGCTTGTAATCCTTTTTCCTCAGGTTCTTCGATGAGTCCAAGTACATCGCATGGGAGTATTCCGGGGACAGAATGATGAGGACGCCCCCACTGCGTAAATTAAGTACACCTCCGATTAGCCTCCATGCTTGCAAAGGAATGATTAACACTTACGAAAGGATATGTGCGGATGACTTATGTGGGATGATAAGGCAAGAGAATCACTTCGTTTTCCTTATTAGCGATCATGAATTCGCCGAGGTACTTGCTCGCATAGTCACGGTGCTCTTTGCAAACTACCAAGAAGCTCTCATGCATATAGAACGGGTCCGCGACATAGATATATTTGATGTTCTCAACCCTGATGAAGTAGTTCAGATACAGCGCATACATGCGGATGAACTGGAAATCCAGCTTGGTCATGTGGAACATGTCGTAGATGTAGTCAAATCGCAGGATGAACTTATTCGTGGGCCATCTCTCGACGTAGAACTTCCCACTCGGCACCTGAGCCGCGTAAAGCGGATATCCCGGTTTTTCCGCTACCAGAAGGCTTTTATCTCTGGCCATCACATCTTCATGGAGTCTCCTTAGATCATTGTTCAGTATGTGCTCTAGCACTTTCGCAGGTAGGATCGGCTAGCCGATGACATGGAAGCGCTGCACACCTTCGACAGGTATTCTTTCTACCACCCGAGGCTTCAGAGGAGGCTGGCTGCTTGAAGCAGCTTTGGCTCCTTTAGGGCCTTTCTTGTCCGGTCTCCTCCTTTGCTTCTTGGCGGGTGGCGGTAGTGAGGCCATCATACCTTCCCTAACCACCGCCCCCAGTGTCGTCGGGCTAATCAGTGGACGGGCCTCGAGGGGTTGCTGGGTACAGGCGACATCTAGAGGCGTCTCCTGCGAGGATCGCTTGAAGAGAGACTTTTTGCATTCTGCCTTAGGACGTTCCGGCTCCGGCAAATCAGGCAGCATCAAGTCATCATCTCCAAGCTCATAGCCTGAGTCATCACCGTCCTAAGCCATCAACCCTCCATCATCATAGGCGGTATTGAAATACTTGTCTGGGTCATCATCATCATCATCCATGTCATCATCAACATTTTCTTCTTTAATAGCGGGGGCTACATCATCTGGCACTTATGGAGGCTCTCCCTCACGTCGTCCGCTATCACTCGCCACGACAGGTGCAGTAATGTGGTAGGTGGGGTGGTGTTCATACCTTCTTGAGAAGGTGGCGTTGGTGTGATACTGGGCGCCTCGAGATGAAGAAGAGACTTCAGCCAAGGCAAGAACCAGCTCTTGCATGCGCCAATCATCTTAGGGGTCTCATCATCATCGACTGGTACAGGAGGAGGCAAATCCTTGAAGCCTGCAAAGACACTGGCCCCATTAACCTTGGAGACGCCATCGGGCATCTCTCGGTTGTGGAACATGCAGTCCTTCGGATTCACGATCGTTGCCTTTCCCACGGCCACCTTCTGGCCCTTCATGTCGTAGAGTAGGGTGCACGGGGTGTCGTCGGCCTACAAAGGAGACATGTCTGCGATGACAAACATCCGAAAGGCAACGAAGACTATAGACATGCTGGTGAAAAGGGTGTGACGCGTAATTACCGTGAGGGCATCGAGCTCAGCCAGCGATAAAGGCCCACCGAGCATGCAAGAGACGGAGGTCGGGCTACTATGAACAAGAGCGGGACCTTTTGCGGTTGCTTGAGAAGGTGCTGGTGCTGTGGTGTTCGCCGAATTGCTCCCGACAAAGCTGGGAATGGGAAAGTCCTCTAGCCGTGCATTTGGATTGTTCTTCGTGAATTTGATAAGTGTCAGAATCAAGCTGATCACCGCGTTAGTGACGGCTGCACTGACAGCCCCGAGCAACTCTTCTTTTGTCTCATCTTTGGCCTTATTGACCGCAATCACGACCTTCTCGTCGATGCTCTGCTGAGTGGCGACCGACCGTCTCTTCCTTCTTTCCTCTGGCTCCTCGGGGTAGCACGTCTTCCACGAGGCGCCATCTCCTATGCCGTGCACACGTCCTTAGGATAGCCGCTTGTCCACCGGGACCTCTTTCAGTATGTTCAGGGCCTGGTTGAATGGGGTGTCCCACTTGGGCCGCGCCGACGTCTATGATGACTCATAGCTTTCGGCTACCTTTTGGTGCTGCTCTTTCTTCAAAAGGAACATGGATGGTTTACTAATGTGACAAAACTTGCAGTCGAATTGATTGGAAGCTAATATGATAATGTGGTAATATAACAATTACCAGAAGTCTCATGAACTCCCTCGTGTTCGGGTCCGTATAAAAGATCTTTTTTCTTTGTCCCACTTGTACCAGGCCCTGATCCAGTCATGCTCCAGCGGGTCGGTGAACTCCGCCAAGGGGTCTGGGATTCCGTGACTTTCACATTCGGCGTCCTCCTTGGCACATACGTGCCTCTTCCCCTCGTAACAACGGCTTCCGAGGTGGTGGGGAGGCATGTTCCTGGCCTGGAGCGCCTTCATTTTCTACGACTTTGCCTTGACACTTTCTTTATCGCAATTCTCCTTGAATTTTGCAGAGTCCTCTTTCGTTATTGATGGATTATCAGCATGAATCTTGGACCACGGTTCATTCTTCGCAAACGCTTTTTTCACCCGAACTTTCCAGGAGGACAAGTCATTGGTAAACGTCACCATCGCCTTGTCGTTTATCTTTGTTATGGCGATGTCTTCCCACGCGTCTTTATATTCTTCTTCATTCCGACCGGGGAACAAGAACCTATTGTGCAACTTCTTTAGGAGCATGTTCTGCATATGTGGTATCTGCCTCAACCTCTCGTCGTTGATGTTGGCGGTTTCCCTGAGGATGCATCCAAGTTGATTGCCCCAGCACTTGCGCGCTTCCTCCAGCGCAGTTGGCTCTAAATTCTTGTGGTGCATCTCCGTGACCACAATTTGTGCGATGCCAAGCTCATTTCGTCTTCGTGTCCTGTTCTTCTTTGTTGCTTTACCAGCTATGACAGCATCATTGCTGGTCTCGGGGGTGGTGTTGGTCCCGGTGCCAGTGCCGGTGTCGGCGTCAGTGTCAGGGTTGGTGCCACTGCCACCACCATGCAACCCCATCTGGTGTCCGTCCAGGTAAATAGTGATTTGCTGCCTCGATGGGGTCTTCGAGGCGAGCAGAACCACCCATGACTTCGGCGTCGGTAGACATGTTTCCTATTGATCAACAATTGTAAATAAAATATATAATGAAGAGGAAAAAAGGCCCTATGTTTGGTCAAAATGTTGATTCATTCCCCTTCCGGCAAATCCCGGGTACTCCATATGTCCTAGTTTCTAGCACAAGTCATGCCGAAAAACACGGAAATTTTTGACATTACCTTTGCTAAAAAGTGGACATAAGGAGATCTTGAAATTTGCTGGAACGGAAATGAATCAACATTCCGGCAAAACATAGGCTAGTAGGATAATTTTCAACATTCAACCAACATTGCTAAACCAACATATATCATTCAAGCAAAGCATGCTTGTACTTAAATGCACAAAAATGACAAAAATAGCTACAAACTTGCTCTCTCTCTCTCTACAAATTTTGCTAACTTTGCTACTATTTTTATACGTAATTTTTTGCTACTGTTTTTTTATAAATTGCTACAGTTTTTCTAAATTTTGCTACTGTTTTTTTTTAAATTGCTACTGTTTGTATACCTATTTGCTAATCAGCTACTTCCCTAATTTGCTAAGTAAAGTAGATGACTTTGCTAAATTTTGCTAACTTCTCTATTTTTTTGCGAAATTTGCTAACTTTCCCTAAAAGCCCTAAACAGTGAGAGAGGTGGGCAGGGGAGAGGAGAGGGAGAGGAGAGGCTTACGATGAGGGAGCTCAGGCTCGGGCGGCGGCTGTGGAGGGCGGCGAACGGCGGCGACGGCAAGGTCGAGGGCACGCGTGCAGGAGAGAGGCGGGTGCGGCGTTGTGGTCGAGGGCGGGCAGGGGAGACGCCGGTGAGGTTGAGGGCGCGGGCTCGGGAGACAGCAGGCGACGAGGTCGATGGCGGCCACGGGCGACGGCCGGCGGTCGAGAGCGAGTAGGGCCATGGACGGCGCGAGGGCGGGCAGGGCGGCGGCGGCGGCGACAGAGTGGGGGAAAGAGGGTGGGGAGGGGGGAATTGGGACTTGGCGGTTGGCAAAATTTGAGCCCTTGCGGGTTAACTCAAAATAGTAGTAGCGCTGGGTTGTAAGGCAGCGCTACTGCTAATGGCGCATAGTAGTAGCGCTTTTTTAGAACCCAGCTAATGGTCCTCAATCCAACGCTACTGCGATCGGTTCCAATTTTTATTCTTTTCTTTTTATTCTTTTCCTTTTCTAGTTTTTAGTTTTATTTCTTTTATTATTTTCCTTTTCTTTTCTGTTTCCTTTACCTTTTCTTTTCTACCGCTTTCTCCATTTTGTTTTGTTTTTTTCTCCTGACGACGGCGCGTCTCCCTCTCCCCCACTGCGCGAATATCACCGGAACCATGCATGTGGTGGTAACATATCAGTTGACCGATAATGCCAAGCTCGTTTCTGATCAGCTGCGTCAACAACGTTTCACATTGAGCTTCTTCCCTTTCTTGTTCGTTGCCGAGTAATTGAGCCCCTCCTTGTGACTTTTCCGGAGCCATGGATTTTGATCTTTCTTAGGTAATGTAGTATTGATTCTTATTTTCACGCATGCTTCATCGTCATCTTCCCTCATTGGGTTGTCGTATTGGTCGTAGTCTTCCTCGTTGGCTACTCCATCCATTCCGACAATTCTCCTTTTGGATCTCCTCATGACAATACGGCTAGGATTGGCCTGGTCGGTTGTGAAGAAGCATTGTGTCACATGCTTAGCGTGTACCCATGGCTCATTTTTGGCGATGATGTTAACGTTCACGGGAGTGCTCTTCGCGTCTGGTATAGACATGGTGGTGAAATACTTGTTTTCTCTTACGATGTCCTTGGCCCATCTAACACGGAACGTCTGAAAGTGCGTTATATCGACTAGAGGGGGTGAATAGGCGATTTTTATGAAATTCTTCATTGAGGAATTTGCCAGTGAGGAAATTCCTTAGCGAAGAACTACTAGCAGCAGAATAAGTACTCAAAAGTAAATATAACAGAATACAAGCATAATCATCATGATGAAATGAAGACAGGCACAGAGTACAGGAAGCGTAATCACAGGATAACTCAGGATGAAGACAAATAGACTGAAGAAACTGAACTGAGGAAATTGAGGAAGTCTTCAGTCAAAGTCTTCAAACACAGATATGAACAAACAGACGACACAATTATGAGGAAATGAAATAGTTGAGGGAATAGAACCAGTAAGCGTGGTGAAGACAATGATTTGGTAGACCAGTTCCAACTGCTGTCTCAGTTGTACGTCTGGTTGGAGCGGTTGAGTATTTAAACTCAAGGACACACAGTCCCGGACACCCAGTCAAGGACACTTAGTCCAAGACTCCCAGTCCTCACCGTATTCTCCTTGAACTAAGGTCACACAGACCTCGTCCAATCACTTGTGGTAAGTCTTCAGGCGACTTCCAAACCTTCACAAACTTGGTCACCCGGTGATCCACAATTCCTCTTGGATGCTCTAGACCATGACGCCTAACCGTCTGGAAGAAGCACAGTCTTCAAAGGTAACAAGCGTCGGATCCACTCAGGATCAATCTCTTCAGTGATGCACAATCACTTGGGGTTTGTAGGTGTTTGTGTTTTGGGTTTTTGGTTTTTCCTCACTTGATGATTTTTGCTCAAAGTCCTCTGTGACGCCCCGAGACCGTTGCGCCAGGTGTCTTCCAGTTATTCGCTATTGTTGCCTTGTCATTTGCTTGCATGTTGCATCTTGTCTTGTCATCATATGCATTGCATCATCATGTTTTCAAAACTTGCATTCGTCTGGGTTTCCCTAGTTTCGTCCGTTGTCTGTTCTGAGCCCAGACACACTTGCACGCGCCCGCGGCACGTCCGAAATATTATTTTCTAAGTGGCCGGGAAATGTTCTCAGAATGGGTTGAAAGTTGGCATGTGGTGTTGTTATGTGGTAGGTAGGCCGCCTGCCAAGTTTCATCGCATTCGGAGTTCGTTTGATAGCCCAACGGATAACTATAGCGACATTATAGTCGGTCTAACGTCGGACGTTTTCGGTCTCCGGAAACAGTCGCCGGGCCTCCCTCTCTTCTCTTCGCTCAGCTCGAGACCGTCTACACAGCCCACTACCTACCGCCAGGTCCAACCTAACCTCTCTCGTCAGCCTGCGGCCCTCCTCGCGCGCGCGTCCGAAAATTGTCCCGGACCCGACCCGGGCTGTCTCTACCGTTGTGTCCGGATCACCCCCTAACGTCTACAAAATATCACTGTTTTATTATTTAGACTCCCTAGCCTATTCTTTCTGAACCATCTGATTTCGATCGGAGGATCCAAACTCCCTCTTTTCCTTATATTAATAGACCACCACCTACCAAATCTAGCCTAACCCTAAAACCTAGGAGGCTTGTCCCTCCCCGCCGCCACTCCTCTCCCACATCGGGATCTCCTCCCGATCCAAATCCATCCCCTCCCAAATCCCCCTCGTTTTCAGCACAAGCCAATCTCCTCCGCCTTCCATTTGATCCAACCAAGCCACGCCAAATCCATCCTCCTGTCCCCTTGCGCCGAGGCCCAGCAGAAGGAGCTCGAGCTCCCCTGCCCTGAAGCCACCGCCTTCGACCGACCCGCGCCTCTCCCTCGTCTCCAGCTTCCCGATCATGCCGGGCCGGTGAGATACCCAGGTCACGTCGCCATTCCTCTGCACCTTCTCCTTCCTTTTTCCCATCACGCTGCTCCTCTCTAACCATCCCCCTCGTCTTGTTCCTTTTTCTCACAGCGAACCAGCGCCACCGCAGAAGCTCGCCACTTGCCCCGCAAGTTCGCCGCCCTGCTTCATGCCTCGACGACCCTCGCCTGGAGCCTCGCCTGTGCTGCGCCCCTCATCGAACCTTGTCGCCGCCTTGCCTGCTCGGTGCCCAGCCTGCAGCGCTGAGATGTCTCTGCATGGACTGCGCCAAGCCCAGCTCTGCCTCACGCCCGAGCGTCGCGAGCTCCTGTACCTTCCGCGTCGTCCCGACCTCCTCCTCCACCGTCGCCCTTTGCTTCGAGCTGCCGTCCGCGCCCCGATCTCCTCCAAGACCGGCCGGACCTCCTCCGGGCGCCAAGGCCCGCCCAGACACCGCTGCAAGTCCTACGCCGCCGAGTCCGCCGCTGCATCCCCTTCTTTCCCTGCGCTGCTGTTCGGAGGAGCAGAGTGCAGCGCCCCTGCTTCATTGACCGACTCAGATCGAACCGTTGCCCTGTTCGTCTCGATTCAGCGAGACCGGGCCGGCCTCCTCGTGCCCGCGTGGATCGCTTCCTGCAGCGAGGCCCAGCGCGCCCCTCTCCTCTCCGTTGTGGGCCGAAGCCCATGGGTGAGGCCACCCACAGAGCCCCTCCTTTGTTTTATTTCTACCGTTGGGCCAGACTGCAGTTTTGGCCCGAGATGTGGTTTTTTCCCAGAATGTTTTAGCTAATTTCCCGAGAACGCAGATTTATAGAAAAGCCCTTGCACTTCATGCATTTAATAACTCACCAACCGTGCATCGGATTGAAACAATTTATATATGAAACTTGCTTAGAAATTCATCTAGTTTCATAATATGTCACTCTCATCCATGTTTAACATGTTTAAAATGTTGTTTCTTTAAATTTGCTTAAATAACTTGCTAAACTGCTTTACTTCATAACTAAATAACCGTAGCTCCAAATTTAATAAACTTTATATGTGAATGGGTAGAAAAATGCCTAGTTTAACATGGTGCACTCATCTTGCATGCTTAACAACTATAAAATTTGGTTTAGGGAAGAAGAGTACCAAACCTAATATATGCATATGAGGATTTTACCGGACTTGTTGTTTGTTGTTCCGGCCTCATTTAAACTTGCCTAGATAGGTAGTTTTCTTTTGCTTCACCCCTTGCCATGCTAGCCAAAATTTAATATTGTTGAGTACCTAAACGAGAGAGAACTAAATAAGTCGCACGGTGTTTTCTTCAATATGCAACTCCGTTGCATGTTGAGCTCCACTTAATTTGTAGGATTGTTTGTGCATTTTGCCATGCCATGTATCTTTAAACCGGACATGCATCATACTTGGTTGTGCATCATGCCATGCTTATGTCGTGGTTGTTTAGTATGGTGTGTGCTTATTTCCGGTGTTGCTTCTTCGGGTTGGTACTGTTAACGTCGCGTTTGTGAGGACCCGTTTGGCTACGTCCGTTTGTCTTCTTCATGGACTCGTTCTTCTTCCTTGCGGGATCTCAGGCAAGATGACCATACCCTCGAAATCATTTCTATCTTTGCTTGCTAGTTGCTCGCTCTTTTGCTATGCCTATGCTGCGATACCTACCATTTGCTTATCATGCCTCCCATATTGTTGGACCAAGCCTCTAACCCACCTTGTCCTAGCAAACCGTTGTTTGGCTATGTTACCGCTTTGCTCAACCCCTCTTATAGAGTTGTTAGTTGCAGGTGAAGATTGAAGTTTGTTCCTTGTTGGAACATGGAGATGTTGTTCCTTGTTGGAACATGTTTACTTGTTGGGATATCACAATATATCTTATTTAATTAATGCATCTATATACTTGGTAAAGGGTGGAAGGCTCGGCCTTATCCCTGGTGTTTTGTTCCACTCTTGCCGCCCTAGTTTCCATCATATCGGTGTTATGTTCCCGGATTTTGCGTTCCTTACGCGGTTGGGCTATTATGGGAACCCCTTGACAGTTCGCCTTGAATAAAACTCCTCCAGCAATGCCCAATATTGGTTTTACCATTTGCCACCTAGCCTTTTCTTTTCCCTTGGAAGTCGCGCTCCTGAGGGTCATCAT
>NC_041380.1:210683570-210691211 GCF_002162155.2 Triticum dicoccoides
CAGTGCTCCTCTGAGTGTTGGTCCAAACTAGAGCCCTGTGCAGCGCCCCCTCGGGGAAACTCGAGGTTTGGTTTTAGTTGTACGGATTGCTCATCTGAGTGTGCCCTGAGAACGAGATATGTGCAGCTCCTATCGGGATTTGTCGGCACATTCGGGCGGTGTTGCTGGATTTGTTTTGACTTGTCGAAGTTGTCTTGTAGAATCGGGATATCGAGTCTGATCGGAATGTCTCAGGAGAAGGTATATCCTTCGTTGACCGTGAGAGCTTGTGATGGGCTAAGTTGGGACACCCCTGTAGGGATTTGAACTTTCAAAAGCCGTGCCTGCGGTTATGGGCAGATGGGAATTTGTTAATGTCCGGTTGTAGAAAACCTGAAGTTGACCTTAATTAAAATACATCAACCGCGTGTGTTACCATGATGGTCTCTTTCCGGCGGAGTCCGGGAAGTGAACACGGTGTTGGAGTTATGCTTGACGTAGGTTGTTCTAGGATCACTTCTTGATCATAGTTTCTCGATCGTGCTTTGCCTTCTCTTCTCGCTTTCATTTGCGTATGTTAGCCACCATATATGCTAGTCGCTTCCTGCAGCTCCACCTCATACCTTTACCTTATCCATAAGCTTAAATAGTCTTGATCTCGAGGGCGTGAGATTGCTGATGTAACACCCCAAGACCGGAGCTTCAGATGCCTTCCAAGGTTTCCGGGTTTCGACGTGTGATTTGTTTGATTTGTTGCATCATGTGCATTGCATCATGTCATCATGCCATCATCTCATAAATATTTTGCATCTCAACTAAAAAAATTGTGTGGATCTTCGATCCATTTAAATCGAGGGAAGAGTGACTTCTCTTTATAACATATCCTCCTAATAATTACTGAGCTATTAGTAAATATTCCATTCTTTTGGAATTAGCCGTTGACACACTTGCAAATAAATCCCAATGCCTTTGTTATCTCAATTCTTGGTCTCCGACTTGGCCTCATATTCTTTTATCGTTTTATCGAGGCTCTTCCTAAATGTTCAACATTTTTGGAAACTTCGGATTCCTACTCCTTTTCAAACGAGTTGAATTAAATTCAAATACATTTGAATTTAATCTTTCAATCTTGGCCACTTCTATTTTCGCGGAATGAGCACATTTTTGTGAATCCGGGGAAATTATTCCCATGCGCAACTCCTTCCCAAACCCTCTCTTTCTTCTCCTCTCCCTATTTTTTCTTTTCTGTTAAAGTAAATAAGATTTTAAGAGAGAGGGAGAAATAGCAGCAGTGCCCTTGGGCCTCACTGTTCAGCCCAGCAGCCTGGGATCTCTTCCTGCGGCCTGTTCAAAAGGCCCGGTTGACCCCCCCTTCTACTGGGCCGGCCCCAAGCCCACCTAACCCTCTAACCATAAAACTAACCCTCTCTCTGCCCGATCCCACTCATCCTCTCCCTCTCGTCCTCGTCCACCGCCGCCAGGGAGAAGCCCCGCGCATCGATCTCTCCCTCATCTCGCTCCTCCCTCGATCCCTCTCCTCCTCTGTTTCCTACTGCCCAGCGCCACCCACACCCGCAACGTGCCCCATCCCCGCACTCCCTCACGCATCGCCAGGGAGGGGAGTTCCCCAGCAAGCATGAGCCTCGTCGGCCCACCTCCTTTTTCCTCACAGCGCCATGGCCTCTACTCGAGCAGTGGCCGCCCACATCTCACCGGAGAGACTCCTCCTCGCCGCCTCGATGTGCATCGAAGGTCTGGGCACCGTGAACGAGTTCCCCCGCGACCAGCGCCGCCATGGACGTTCCCTCGCCTTCCTCCTCTACGCCACCTACCCGCCGGGAGGGCCTCGTCCCTACCTCCGGCGCGCCAAGTTCATCGTCATCCTCCCCCTTGCTGTTGCTGCTCCTCGTAGGTCTTCCTGGTGCCCTCGTCTCTGCTCGTGGGAGGACGAGTGTGACCGCTGCTTCGATCTGCGATGCGCGAGACCCCTTGGCCTTGCTGTAATCTGGATATGTCAATACCACCGTTGCCACGTTGATTCCTCTGCCCCGGAGTACCTCAAGTTCGTCTACACGAGGCTGCCAAGTACCTCTACGCATGGATATCGCCAAGTACCACGATGATACGAGAACAATTACCATTGACGTGCATCTTGCCAAGTTCCACGACGCCGTAAAAGTTTCTTCCTGAACATGTACAACTACAACGTGAACGAGTATCACGACGACCCCTGAAGAGCTCGGATCCGTCAAGTTCCACTACCGCCGATTAGTACGACTACCGTCACAAAAACGAGACCGTCAAGACTGGACCGACAAGTACCCCAACGTCATGTGTACAACGACCGTCGCCGAAGACCTGGGTAGCAAAAAAACATCAAGTACCTATGACCGAAGAATGCCAAGTACCTCTCCGAAAAACGAACATGTACCACTACGTCCGGAAGAGCGGATCCGTCAAGTCCAACAACGAATGTGTACAACTGGCGGCAACCCCGAACAACTACGAAACGAGAACAACTACTTCGACTACCGTCGCGGAACGTCTACTTCCCCTACATCGCATCGAACTCGAACCCCTCCGATAACACACATTTCGAAGGTATAACCCTGAGACGACCGCCCGTGAACGAATGCATGTGTGATGTATGAGATTCTCGCTAGAAGGAATATCCTTCGTTGACCGTGAGAGCTTGTCATGGGCTAAGTTGGGACACCCCTGCAGGGATTTGAACTTTTGAAAGCCGTGCCCGCGGTTATCGGAAGATGGGAATTTGTTAATGTCCGGTTGTAGAAAACCTGAAGTTGACCTTAATTAAAATACATCAACCGCGTGTGTAACCAGGATGGTCTCTTCTCGGCGGGGTCCGGGAAGTGAACACGGTGTTGGAGTTATGCTTGACATAGGTTGTTCTAGGATCACTTCTTGATCATACTTTTATTGACCGTGCTTTGCCTTCTCTTGTCGCTCTCATTTGCGTATGTTAGCCACCATATATGCTAGTCGCTTGCTGCAGCTCCACCTCATACCTTTTTCCTTACCCATAAGCTTAAATAGTCTTGATCGCGAGGGTGCGAGATTGCTAAGTCCCCGTGACTCACAGATACTTCCAAACCAGTTTGCAGGTGCCGATGAGTCCTTGCAGATGACGCAACCAAGCTCAGGAGGAGCTCGATGAAGATCTTGTCCTTTGTGTTGTTTTGTTCTAGTTGATCAGTAGTGGAGCCCAGTCGGGGTCGATCGGGGACCTTGTCGCATTTGGGGTTCTTCTTTTATTTTGGTTCTGTAATCGGACCTTGTGTGTATCTGGTTGATGTAATGCTTTATTCATGTATTTGTGTGAAGTGGCGATTGTAAGCCAACTATGTATCTTTTCCCTTATTGTATTACATGGGTTATTTGCGAAGATTACCTCACTTGCAACATTGCTTTCAATGCGGTTATGCCTCTAAGTCGTGCTTCGACACGTGGGAGATATAGCCGCATCGAGGGCGTTACAAGTTGGTAATCAGAGCCTTCCCCGACCTTAGGAGCCCCCACTGCTTGATCGTTTTTAGCAACCGTTGTTGAGTCTAGAAAAATGTTTCGAGTCATTTAGGAATTATATATCTGAGAGTTTAGGAATTCTTTTTACTCCCCAGTCCCTTCATCACTCTGGTAAGGCATCCTGACGTAGAGTTTTGACTCTTCTCTTCTCAAATTTCACTAAACAAAATTTAGGATCACGCGGGTATCTTGGAATCGTTCCGATCGATTTGTGACGAGAACATTGTTCTTGGTGCCTCCTGTCATTTAGGGGTTGTGGCAGTGTCCCGGGGAGTTGAGCTCCGAGGTGTTGTCGTCACAATTTTATCATTGCAGTTCTGGAATACCTGAGTTTAGTTCGCCAACATCGAAAATCTCTTTTATGCAGTTCTTGGTGAGATAACCTCGACGCCACCCAGTACTGGGGCGGGAGTTCGGGAGTATTGCCATAACTCGTATAACGGATGCTTTTTGAAGGTTGAGGTAGATGATTTCCAAAGGTTTCTTGGTTATGTGTTGAAGGATGGATGCAGGTGGATGTAGGATCTGCTAGTTTTGGGTGAGATATTATGCTTCCCCTGTATCCCCAACACCTGATTGCATAATCGGAAAGTTTCGGGAGTTTGTAAGTGGGATTTCAAGTAGCTCTTAGGATATCTTTTCGACAGATGTATGATATGAAATTGGGGTTCGACGTCTAGTGGTCCGCCTATTCACGGTTGGTTTTACAGTGGTCTCGTTGTGTCTTAAAGAGTCCTTGGCTATGCCAACTCGGGGATGCTTCGTATGTCATGTGCACTGCCTTGTACATGACGGTGCTGTACGATCGAGCCCGTGTAGGCCCCACCACGAAAACTTTGGATGAAATCTCTATCATATGTTTGTTCAGGCTTATTTTGAAAGCCAATCCTTTGTTTTGTTTTGAGTGGTGGTATTCGAGTTGCTTCAAAGTCAAATGTTGATTCCATACTTTTCCTAAGCGGTGTTCTCATACTCCTATGTGAATACTAATCCTTCTTGATCATCGAGATTGTTTTTGTCAATCCCTTTTAACCGGTGTGTCTCTCCTCAAATGGATCCGATCACTTCAACATTCGCAAGATCTATTATCACTTCTTCTCAATGGTGTTTGTTTCATCCATCACCAAGTTGCCTTTGTTTTTCCCGCCCACCCACCCTTTTTCTTCGAGGACTCGAATTTCTTATTCAAGTATCCTTTTATTGATGGGAAGTCTCTCCATTCTTTTCCTTCAATGTTCTTACCGGGTGATTCTCATGAAGATTCTAACGGAACCTCAAGTTCATCATTTTTCATTCTATTTCTTCTCCGGTGGAACCAATTCAAGCTTTCGGTGTTGATCTCATATCCCTTTTTCCTCGTTTCAAATACCTTCTCATACCGGTGCACCTCATAATAATTCACTTCTCACTATTCTTTTGTTCCGGAGTGCTGAAGATATCTCAGAAGATTCGTATTTTCATTCCTAATTCGTTCAAGATATCTCGAGGTTGTTATCTCATTCTAGCCATTTAATTCAACTACTGCATTCTCTCTTTTAAATTGTTCTACAGTGTTTCTTTTGAGTGGGCCCTAACCCACAGGTCTTTTCCCAGGATCTTACCTGACTCTTCTAATTTTCCAAGAGCTATCCTCAAATTTCATTTCGAAGTTTGACGTAAGAATGAATTATCATCAGTCTTATGTTTTTCCCCAAGACCTTTCAATTCTTTTCATCGTTGGATCAACCTTTCCATTCTTCATTCCGGAGTGCCTCAACAAGTCATGATGGTATTTCTCGTCGGCATTCTCAGTTTGGAAGACCGAAGAAGATTCTTCTTTCAACCTTGCTCCATTCTCTTCAAGACTCGTCACTCGAGATTGTTACCATCCTCTCATAATTATTTTCGTTTGTCAGAATTCTTTCTCACCCATCCGGAGTAATTCAGGAGTCTTTTCAGTTTGATTCTCCGAAGGCAATCACCTCAGAAGTATTCATTCTCAGCTTTCAGCAATCATTCTCCAAATCATACCGGTGCTTAAATCAAGGATTCTCTAATCAGCGCGTAATCTCTTCATTCTCATGGATCTAAATTCTCTCAAGCATCTTTGGTTATTTGTTAATTCTTCCCGGTGCTTCTTTATTTTTCTTCTTCTTTCATTTTCAATTCTTACGGTGGTTCTTTCAAGAGTTCCTCTTCCTTCGTTTATCATATTAATTCATTCGTTGTTCCAATCCTACCGGTGGTTCGTTGAAGACGTTCTCAAGTTTTGATATATCTCTTTTAATCCTTTCTACGAGAATAAGTAGTATGCCAAATCCATTGATTGTCATCAATTTAATTTGTCAAGGATAAGCATAATGTAATTCTTATTCTTGTTTCATCCAAGTGATTAATTCCTTATTCCGGAGGTGCATCATATGACATTCTGGGTTCGAGATGCTTTATCTTTTCTTTTCCCGGAGTTCCTAGCTCTCGCAATTACATCATCACGGAGATTCATTTAAATCATTGCAAGTCTTCACCTTGTGTTTCCATCTTCTCTTGCCTTATGTTTGAGCTTTCTTTTGTTTAACGGAGTTCTTCGGGAAGGTTCTACATGTTGGTTCATAAAGGATTTAATTTCTTCTTGATGTGTTCATCAAGATTCTTTTCTAAGAAACTCAAGCTTTCTTCATATTGTAATCCGGAGTGCATTCTTTCTATCATATTATTGGAGGTGGTATTATGCCATTCTTGATAATTTGAGTTCATGTTTCATGATTCACATGTTGTCAAGGATGAGATATTTTAAATCCTTCATTTTCTTCATTGGAAGTATCTTGGGTTATATTTCACCTAAAGCTTTCCTTTAAGGATTGTCGCTCTTATGGTGTTTATCAATGATCCAAGTTCTTCATTTATCCTCCCGGTGAGATAGCTTCTCGTCTCCTTGTTCTTATCAATCCAATTCTTTTTCCCATGAGTGGCAGGTTGTCACCTCATAATTTGAGATGTATTTCATAAGACCATATCAAGATTATTCTTTTCGTTGTTGGTTTTCCAACAACTCCATTCTAGCATTTGTTGTAAGCGTGCTCCCCCAAGATCTTGTTTCTCGTCGTTCATTCCATTCCATTCTTACTTCTGTTCCGGAGGCCTTGCGATGTTGTTCTTTTCACCCATCATCTCGTTTTGTCAAAGATCATGTTCTTTTCATGCCTATCCATTTAACTGGAGTGTTGGGCCCTTTTTGCTCAAGTTCTTTTCGCGTTATCAAGTCTTGCATCCCTTCTCAACCGGAGTGCTGCCTGAATTTTGTTCTTCCTTGTTTTTTTTTTCGAACAGGGTGCTTTCAACTTCGCTCGTTCTCGTTGCATTCTTTCTTTCAATTTGTTCAACCTCTCAAGGCTCGTGGTTTCACTCGTTTGTCAAAGAAGCAACTTAGTTTTACCTCTTCTCTTTCTCTTTCGTTTTCCCCGGTGCCATCCTAGATCTCGGGACGAGATCCTCTCGTAGTGGTGGAGTGTTGTAACGCCCCAAGACCGGAGCTTCAGATGCCATCCAGGGTTTCCGGGTTTCGACGTGTGATTTGTTTGATTCGTTGCATCATGTGCATTGCATCATGTCATCATGCCATCATCTCATAAATCTTTTGCATCTCAACTAAATAAATTGTGTGGATCTTCGATCCATTTAAATCGAGGGAAGAGTGACTTCTCTTTATAACATATCCTCCTAATAATTACTGAGCTATTAGTAAATATTCCATTCTTTTGGAATTAACCGTTGACACACTTGCAAATAAATCCCAATGCCTTTGTTATCTCAATTCTTGGTCTCCGACTTGGCCTCATATTCTTTTATCGTTTTATCGAGGCTCTTCCTAAATGTTCAACATTTTTGGAAACTTCGGATTCCTACTCCTTTTCAAATGAGTTGAATTAAATTCAAATACATTTGAATTTAATCTTTCAATCTTGGCCACTTCTATTTTCGCGGAATGAGCACATTTTTGTGAATCTGGGGAAATTATTCCCATGCGCAACTCCTTCCCAAACCCTCTCTTTCTTCTCCTCTCCCTATTTTTTCTTTTCTGTTAAAGTAAATAAGATTTGAAGAGAGAGGGAGAAATAGCAGCAGTGCCCTTGGGCCTCA
>NC_041380.1:210691478-210725437 GCF_002162155.2 Triticum dicoccoides
GTCCTCGTCCACCGCCGCCAGGGAGAAGCCCCGCGCATCGATCTCTCCCTCATCTCGCTCCTCCCTCGATCCCTCTCCTCCTCTGTTTCCTACTGCCCAGCGCCACCCACACCCGCAACGTGCCCCATCCCCGCACTCCCTCCCGCATCGCCAGGGAGGGGAGTTCCCCAGCAAGCATGAGCCTCGTCGGCCCGCCTCCTTTTTCCTCACAGCGCTGTGGCCTCTCCTCGAGCAGTGGCCGCCCACATCTCGCCGGAGAGACTCCTCCTCGCCGCCTCGATGTGCATCGAAGGTCTGGGCGCCGTGAACGAGTTCCCCCGCGACCAGCGCCGCCGTGGCCATTCCCTCGCCTTCCTCCTCTACGCCACCTGCCCGCCGGCAGGGCCTCGTCCCTACCTCTGGCGCGCCAAGTTCATCATCATCCTCCCCCTTGCTGTTGCTGCTCCTCATAGGTCTTCCTGGTGCCCTCGTCTCTGCTCGCGGGAGGACGAGTGCGACCGCTACTTCGATCTGCGATGCGCGAGACCCCTTGGCCTTGCTGTGATCTGGATATGTCGATACCACCGTTGCCACGTTGATTCCTCTGCCCCGGAGTACCTCAAGTTCGTCTACACGAGGCTGCCAAGTACATCTACGCATAGATATCGTCAAGTACCACGATGATACGAGAACAACTACCATCGACTCGTGCATCTTGCCAAGTTCCATGACGCCGTAAAAGTTTCTTCCTGAACATGTACGACTACAACGTGAACGAGTACCACGACGACCCTCGAAGAGCTCAGATCCGTCAAGTTCCACTACCGCCGATTAGTACGACTACCATCACAAAAACGAGACCGTCAAGACCGAATCGACAAGTGCCCCAACGTCATGTGTACAACGACCGTCGCCGAAGACCCGGGTAGCAAAAAAACATCAAGTACCTATGACCGAAGAATGCCAAGTACCTCTCCGAAAAACGAACATGTACCACTACGTCCGGAAGAGCGGATCCGTCAAGTCCAACAACGAATGTGTACAACTGGCGGCGACCCCGAACAACTACGAAACGAGAACAACTACTTCGACTATCGTCGCGGAACGTCTACTTCTCCTACATCGCATCGAACTCGAACCCCTCCGATAACACACGTTTCGAAGGTATAACCCTGAGACGACCGCCCGTGAATGAATGCATGTGTGATGTATGAGATGCTCGTGTTTGCTCCGTGCTCGAATTGTCGGTGCATGTTGCCCCTCTTTTGCCTTGTCACCATCGTCGACTCATGGGACACCCGATATCCGGGAGAGCCCCACCATCTTTTGCATGCATCCGCACACTTCTCCTTTGCATTGGTATCTCAATCGAGTTACCGGAACCGGGACATTGCCATGACACCGTTTCGGTATCGTTGCCGTGGAACCCCATTTCCTTTCCACCACGGTGACAAATGCTTCATAATGCTCTTGTCAACTTGTAATATAAATTGCATGAACTTATTCATGTCATCCGCATCATGATAACAACAATTAAAATGTTTAGATTGTTGTTACAATAAATTACTAAGGGATATAGGGATTTACCGGATTCGTTTATCCGGCCCTATTTAAATTGTTAGATGGTATAGTTTTGTTATGCTTCACCTCTTGCCATGTTAATCAACATTTAATATTGTTGAGTACCTAACCGGGAGTGAACTAAATAATTGATGTGGTGTTCTGTCAATATGCAACTCGTTGCATATTGAGCTCCACTTAATTTGCAGGATTGCTTGTGCACTTTGCCATGACATGCCTCATTAATCCGGACATGCATCATACTTGATTGTGCATCTTGCCATGTTTATGTGATGGTTGTTTTACTATGTTGTTTGCTCCTTTCCAGTGTTGCTTCTTCGGGTTGGTTCCGATAACGTCGTGTTGTGAGGATTCGTTCGACTAAGTCCATTTGTCTTCTTCAGGGACTCGTTCTTCTTCCTTGCGGGATTTCAGGCAAGATAACCATACCCTCGAAATCACTTCTATCTTTGCTTGCTAGTTGCTCGCTCTTTTGCTATGCCTATGCTGCGATACCTACCACTTGCTTAACATGCCTCCTATATTGTTGAACCAAGCCTCTAACCCACCTTGTCCTAGCAAACCGTTGATTGGCTATGTTACCGCTTTGCTCAGCCCCTCTTATAGCGTTGTTAGTTGCAGGTAAAGATTGAAGTTTGTTCCTTGTTGGAACATGGAGATGTTGTTCCTTGTTGGAACAAGTTTACTTGTTGGGATATCACAATATATCTTATTTAATTAATGCATCTATAAACTTGGTAAAGGGTGGAAGGCTCGGCCTTATGCCTGGTGTTTTGTTCCACTCTTGCCGCCCTAGTTTCCGTCATATCGGTGTTATGTTCCCGGATTTTGCGTTCCTTACGCGGTTGGGTAATAATGGGAACCCCTTGACAGTTCGCCTTGAATAAAACTCCTCCAGCATGGCCCAACATTGGTTTTACCATTCGCCACCTAGCCTTTTCTTTCCCTTGGGTTCTGCAGACTCAAGGGTCATCTTTATTTTAAACCCCCGGGCCAGTGCTCCTCTGAGTGTTGGTCCAAACCGAGCGATGTCCGGAGCTACCAGGGGCAACTCTGGGCTGGCCCACCCGACGTCTGGCTCATCCGGTGTGCCCTGAGAACGAGATATGTGCAGCTCCTATCGAGATTTGTCGGCACATCTGGGTGGCTTTGCTGGTCTTGTTTTACCATTGTCGAAATGTCTTGAAACCGGGATTCCGAGTCTGATCGGGTCTTCCCGCTAGAAGGAATATCCTTCGTTGACCGTGAGAGCTTGTCATGGGCTAAGTTGGGACACCCCTGCAGGGATTTGAACTTTTGAAAGCCGTGCCCGCGGTTATCGGAAGATGGGAATTTGTTAATGTTCGGTTGTAGAAAACCTGAAGTTGACCTTAATTAAAATACATCAACCGCGTGTGTAACCGTGATGGTCTCTTCTCGGCGGGGTCCGGGAAGTGAACACGGTGTTGGAGTTATGCTTGACGTAGGTTGTTCTAGGATCACTTCTTGATCATACTTTTATCGACCGTGCTTTGCCTTCTCTTCTCGCTCTCATTTGCGTATGTTAGCCACCATATATGCTAGTCGCTTGCTGCAGCTCCACCTCATACCTTTTTCCTTACCCATAAACTTAAATAGTCTTGATCGTGAGGGTGCGAGATTGCTGAGTCCCCGTGACTCACAGATACTTCCAAACCAGTTTGCAGGTGCCGATGAGTCCTTGCAGATGACGCAACCAAGCTCAGGAGGAGCTCGATGAAGATCTTGTCCTTTGTGTTGTTTTGTTCTAGTTGATCAGTAGTGGAGCCCAGTTGGGGTCGATCAGGGACCTTGTCACATTTGGGGTTCTTCTTTTATTTTGGTTCCGTAGTCGGACCTTGTGTGTATCTGGTTGATGTAATGCTTTATTCATGTATTTGTGTGAAGTGGCGATTGTAAGACAACTATGTATCTTTTCCCTTATTGTATTACATGGGTTGTTTGCGAAGATTACCTCACTTGTGACATTGCTTTCAATGCGGTTATGCCTCTAAGTCGTGCTTCGACACGTGGGAGATATAGCCGCATCGAGGGCGTTACAGCTGAGTCCCCGTGACTCACAGATACTTCCAAAACCAGCTTGCAGGTGCCGATGAGTCCGTGCAGATGACGCAACCAAGCTCAGGAGGAGCTCGTTGAAGATCTTGTCCTTTGTGTCGTTTCGTGCTAGTTGATCAGTAGTGGAGCCCAGTCGGGACGGTCGGGGATCTGTGTAGCATTTGGGGCAGTCTTCTTTTATTTTTGTTCCGTAGTCAGACCTTGATTGTATCTGGTTGATGTAATGCTTTATTCATATAATTGTGTGAAGTGGCGATTGTAAGTCAACTATGTATCTTTTCCCTTATGTATTACATGGGTCGTGTGAAGATTACCTCACTTGCGACATTGCTTTCAACGCGGTTATGCCTCTAAGTCGTGCTTCGATATGTGGGAGATATAGCCGCATCGAGGGCGTTACAAGTTGGTAATCAGAGCCTTCCCCGACCTTAGGAGCCCCACTGCTTGATCGAATTAGCTGACGAGTTGAGCCTAGAAAAATGTTTTGAGTCATTTAGGAATTATATATCGGAGAGTTTAGGAATTTTTTTTACTCCCCAGTCCCTTCGTCGCTCTGTTGAGGCATCCCGACGTAGAGTTTTGACTCTTCTCTTCTCAAATTTCACTAAAAAAATTTTAGGATCACACAGGTATCTTGGAATCGTTCCGATCAATTTGTGATGAGA
This sequence comes from Triticum dicoccoides, assembly GCF_002162155.2. Classification (NCBI taxonomy): domain Eukaryota; kingdom Viridiplantae; phylum Streptophyta; class Magnoliopsida; order Poales; family Poaceae; genus Triticum; species Triticum dicoccoides. The sequence goes on from NC_041380.1 coordinate 210,695,780, forward strand.
ACATTGTTCTTGGTGCCTCCCGTCATTTAGGGGTTGTGGCAGTGTTCTGGGGAGTTGAGCTCCGAGGTGTTGTCGTCACAATTTTATCGTTGCAGTACTGGAATACCTGAGTTTAGGTTCGCCGACATCGAAAATCTCTTTTATGCAGTTGTTGGTGAGATAACCTCGACGCCACCCAGTACCGGGGCGGGAGTTTGGGAGTATTGCCATAACTTGTATAACAGATGCTTTTCAAAGGTTGAGGTAGACAATTTCCGAAGGTTTCTTGGTTATGTGTTGAAGGATGGATACAGCTGGATGTGGGATTTGCTAGTTTTGGGTGAGATATTATGCTTCCCCTGTATCCCCAACACCTGATTGCATAACCGGAAAATTTCGGGAGTTTATAAGTGGGAATTCAAGTAGCTCTTAGGATATCTTTCCGACAGATGTATGATACGAAATTGGGGTTCGACGTCTAGTGGTCCGCCTATTCACGGTTGGTTTTACAGTGTTCTCGTTGTGTCTTAAAGAGTCCTTGGCTATGCCGACTCGGGGACGCTTCTTATGTCATGTGCACTGCCTTGTACATGATGGTGCTGTACGATCGAGCCCGTGTAGGCCCCAACACGAAAACTTCAGACGAAATCTCTATCATATGTTTGTTTCGGCTTATTCTGCAAGCCTATCCTTTGTTTTGTTTTGAGTTGTGGTATTCGAGTTGCTTCGAAGTCAAAGGTGGATTCCATACCTTTTCCTAAGCAGTGTTCTCATACCTCGATGTGAACACTAATCCTTCTCAATCATCGAGATTGCCATGACAATCCTTTTTAACCGGTGTACTTCTCTTCAAGTGGATCCGATCATTGCAACATCCGCAAGATCAAGTATCAGTTCTTCTCAACGGTGTTTGTTTCATCTGTCCCCAAGTTGTCTTTGTTTTCCCACCCACCCACCCTGTTTCTCCAAGGACTCAGATTTCTTAATCAAGTATCATTTTATTTATGGAAGTATCTCCATTCTTTTTCCATCAATGTTCTTATCCGGTGATTCTCATGAAGATTCTAACGGAGCTCCAAGTTCATCATTCTCCATTATTTCCTTCTCCGGTGGATCCAATTCAAGCTTTTGGTGTCGATCATATTCTTTTCTATATTTCAAATGCTTTTCTCGTGCCGGTGCACCTCATAACCATTCATTTCTCGCTATTCATTTGTTCCGGAGTGCTCAAGATATCTCGAAGATTCGTGTTTTCCACTCTGCATTCGTTCAAGATCTTTCCAGGTTGTTATCTCATTCAAGTCATTTAATTCAACTGGTGCAACATCTCTTTTAAATCATTTCAACGGTGTTTCTTTTGAGTGCGTCCTAACCCACAGGTCTTTTCCCCAGGATCTTACCTGACTCTTCTAATTTCCGGAGTTATTCTCATATTCATCTCAAAGTTTGACGTAAGAATGATTTATCATCAGTCAAATGCCTTTCTCCAAGATCGGTTAAATTATTTTCATCGTTGACTCAACCTTTTCCATTCTTCATTCCGGAGTGCCTCAACAATTCTTGGTAGTGTTTCTCATCGTCATTCTCGGATTTTGAAGACCGAAGAAGAGTTTTTCCTCCATATCTTATCCGATCTCTCAGAGATTCGTGATTCTAGCTTGAGGCCATCCTCTCATAATTGTTTTTGATTTTGGAAATTCTTTTCATCCTTCCGGAGCAATTCAAGAGTCTTTTCTGTTTGATTCTCCGAAGCCCATCATTTCAGAAGATTTATTCATTCTCAGCTTTCAGCTATCATTCTCCAAATCTTACCAGTGCATCATTCAAGTATTCTCTTATCAGCTTGTGATCGCTTCGTTCTCATGTATCTAAATTCTCTCAAGCTTCTTCGTTCATTTGCTAATTCTTCCCGGTGTTGTTCTTATCTTTTCCTCGGTCATTTTAATTCTTATAGTGGTTCATTCAAGACTTCTCTTCCTTCATTATCATATCAATTTATTCGTTGTTTCAACCCTACCGGTGGTTTGTCGAAGACCTTCTCAAATTTACGCTATATCTATCTTAATCCTTTCTACGAGAATAAGTAGTATGCCAAATCCGTTCCTTGTCATGAATTTAAATTGGTGAAGGATAAGCATAATGTAATTCTTATTCTTATTTCATCGAGTAAATTCAATTATTTTGGAGGTTCATCAAATTCTCGGTTTCAATTGGTTCATCTTTTCTTTTTCCCAGAGTTCCAAGCTTTCATCATCATGAAGATCCATCTTATCATTGCAAGGCTTCAACCTTATTCTTTTCATCCTTCATTTCGTTTGATCATTCTTTTATTACCGGAGTTCTTCATGGAGGCTCTACATGATGGTTCATCAAGGATTTAATTCCTTCTCAAAGTGTTCATCAACATTCTTTTCAGAGGAGCTCAAGCATTCTTCATCTTGCATAAGGAAGTCCAATTCGTCCTATCTTATCTTTGAGGTGGTGTTATGTCATTCATGATAATTTCCCGTTGTGCTTCGTGATTCACAAGCTATCAAGAATGAGATATTTTAAATCCATCAATCTCGTCATTTGAGTTATCTTGGGTAATATTTTCACCTAAAGCCTTCCCTAAGGATTCTTGCTATTATGGTGCTCAAGTTCTTTATCTACCCTCCCGGTGAAATAAGTTTCTCGTCTTCTTGCTCATATCAAACCAATATTTTGTTTTTCCATTAGGGGCAGAATTTCACCTCATAGTTTTGAGATGTTCTCCATAAGCCCACTACAACCTTGTTCTTTTCGTTGTTGGTTTTCCAACAAATCCGTTCAACCTTTCTCCTAAGGATGCCTTCTCAACCTCTTTTGTGGCAGAAGTTGGCATTTTCTTCTCCAATCTCCTACTTCAATTATCTATCTTCTATTCTTCCTACCGGAGGCACTATGATGTTACTCTCTTCGTTCCATCAACTCACTTTGGATAAAGATCATATTTTTTTTAGCTTATCCATTTAACCGGAGTGTTGTGCCCTCTGTTCAAGTTCTTTTCATCTTATCAAGTCTTGTATCACTTTTCAATCGGAGTGCTGCCCCAATTTGTTTCTTCCTTATTACTCTTCCTTACCGGAGTGCTTTCAACTTTGTTCTTCCTCGTTCCTCTTTCCTAACAGAGTGCTTTCAACTTCGCTCATCTCCGTTGTATTCTTTCTCGAAATTGCTTAACCTTTCCAAGGTTCTTTGGTTTCACTCGTTTGTCAAAGAAGCAACTTAGTTTTACCTATTCTCTTTCTTTTCCGTTGCCCCTCCGGTGCCATTCTAGATCTCGGGACAAGATCCTCTCGTAGTGGTGGAGTGTTGTGACGCCCCGAGACCGTTGCGCCAGGTGTATTCCAGTTATTCACTATTGTTGCCTTGTCATTTGCTTGCGTGTTGCATCTTGTCTTGTCATCATATGCATTGCATCATCATGTTTTCAAAACTTGCATTCGTCCGGGTTGCCCCAGTTTTGTCCGTTGTCTGTTCTGAGCCCAGACACACTTGCACGCGCCCGCGGCACGTCCAAAATATTATTTTCTAAGTGGCTGGGAAATGTTCTCGGAATGGGTTGAAAGTTGGCATGTGGTGTTGTTATGTGGTATGTAGGCCGCCTGCCAAGTTTCATTGCATTCGGAGTTGGTTTGATAGCCCAACGGATAACTATAGCGACATTATAGTCGGTCTAACGTCGGACGTTTTCGGTCTCCGGAAACAGTCGCCGAGCCTCCCTCTCTTTTCTTCTCTCAGCTCGAGACCGTCTACACAGCCCACTACCTACCGCCAGGTCCAACCTAACCTCTCTCATCAGCCCGCGGCCCTCCTCGCGCGCGCGTCCGAAAATTGTCCCGGACCCAACCCGGGCTGCCTCTATCGTTGTGTCCGGATCATCCCCTAACGTCTACAAAATATCACCGTTTTATTATTTAGACTCCCTAGCCTATTCTTTCTGAACCGTCCGATTTCGATCGGAGGATCCAAACTCCCTCTTTTCCTTATATTAATAGACCACCACCTGCCAAATCTAGCCTAACCCTAAAACCTAGGAGGCTTGTCCCTCCCCGCCGCCACTCCTCTCCCACATCGGGATCTCCTCCCGATCCAAATCCATCCCCTCCCAAATCCCCCTCGTTTTCAGCACAAGCCAATCTCCTCCGCCTTCCATTTGATCCAACCAAGCCACGCCAGATCCATCCTCCTGTCCCCTTGCGCCGAGGCCCAGCAGAAGGAGCTCGAGCTCCCCTGCCCTGAAGCCGCCGCCTTCGACCGACCCGCGCCGCTCCCTCATCTCCAGCTTCCCGTTCATGTCGGGCCGGTGAGATGCCTAGGTCGCGTCGCCGTTCCTCTGCGCCTTCTCCTTCCTTTTTCCCATCACGCTGCTCCTCTCTAACCACCCCCCTTATCTTGTTCCTTTTTCTCACAGCGAACCAGCGCCACCGCAGAAGCTCGCCACCTGCCCCGCAAGTTCGCCGCCCTGCTTCATGCCCTGACGACCCTCGCCTGGGCCTCGCCTGTGCTGCGCCCCTCACCGAACCTTGTCGCCGCCTTGCCTGCTCGGTGCCCAGCCTGCAGCGCTGAGATGTCTCTGCATGGACTGCGCCAAGCCCAGCTCTACCTCACGCCCGAGCGTCGCGAGCTCCTGTACCTTCCGCGTCGTCCCGACCTCCTCCTCCACCGTCGCCCTTTGCTTCGAGCTGCCATCCGCGCCCCGATCTCCTCCAAGACCAGCCGGACCTCCTCCGGGCGCCAAGGCCCGCCTAGACGCCGTTGCAAGTCCTACGCCGCCGAGTCCGCCGCTGCATCCCCTTCTTTCCCTCCGCTGCTGTTCGGAGGAGCAGAGTGCAGCGCCCCTGCTTCGTTGACCGACTCCAGATCGAACCGCTGCCCTGTTCGTCTCGATTCAGCGAGACCGGGCCGGCCTCCTCATGCCCGCGTGGGTCGCTTCCTGCAGCGATGTAACGCCCCGAGACCGATGTGCCAGGTGTCTTCCAGTTATTCGCTGCGTTGCCATGTCATTAGCTTGCGTGTTGCATTTCATCATGTCATCATGTGCATTGCATCATCATGTGTTCAAAACATGCATCCATCCGGGTTCCCCCAGTGCCATCCGTTGTCCGTTCTGAGCACAGACACTTGCACGTGCCCGCGGCACGTTCGAAATATTATTTTATAAGTGGCCGGAAAATGTTCTCGGAATGGGATGAGATTTGACGTGTGGTCTTATTATAGTGTAGATAGACCGCCTGTCAAGTTTCGCCGCATTCGGAGTTCGTTTGATAGCCCAACCGTTAAACTATAGCGACATTATAGTCGGTCTAACGTCGGACGTTTTCGGTCTCCGGAAACAGATGCCGGGCCCTCTCTCTCTTCTCCCCCTCGCAGTATCGCCACAGCCCACCTAGTCCATCCTCCTTCCCCTCTTCGCTTCCGGAGTTGTCCGATGCGACTGCACGGTCCGAAACCCTCTCCGCTCAGTGCATCAAACCCCCTCACGTGCGCGTCCGAAATTGTCCCGGACCCGACCCGGGCAGTCGTCACCGTTGGATCCGGAACATCCCCAAACATCTACAAAACATCTCCGTTTTGTTAATTGGGCCCCTAGCCTATTTTTCCCGACCGTCCGATTACGATCGGAGGGACGGATTAGCCCCTAAACTTCTCTTTCCTTATATATATATATATCCTCCCTAGTCTAAATATGGTCAAAACCCTAAAACCTAGGGCACTTGTCCCATCCATCCCCTCACTCGTCGCCGCCACTTTTCTCACCATCCACCTCGGGATCCATTCCCATCCAATTAGTGGCTTCGTCCCCAATCCAAAATCCTCATCATTTTTTGCCACCCAACCAACCACCGCACCACCGCCCGCTCCTCCCGTCGCTCGAACCCTTCAGCTGAGCGCCTCCTCCTCACCTCGTCTCCCTCACGCCGGCCACCAGCAGCAGCTTCAAGCAGTCCCCGCCGCCAAGTCCCTCACGCCGGCCTTCCTGCTTCTGCGGCTCCTTTGCATCGGCAACCAAGCGCCCGAGGCCACGCACTCCTCCCCTCGAGCAACTCTAGCGAACCAGTCTCCACGACAGCGCCGGCCGCCCTTCCACATCTCGACCGATCCAGGACCCGTCGCCTCTCCCTTTCCCTCCTTTTTCCCATCTCTCTCGTTCTCTCATGTCTGCCTCTCGGTGTTTTTTTTCCATAGCGCCGCCGCCAGGGACCGTCTGTGCCCTTCCCCGCCTCAGATCCGGCTGGATCCGCCTTCTCCTCCAGGCACGACCCTGCCTGGCCGGATCCCGCTGCCCTACTCGCCTCCTCTGCTTCGCCCTTGCGCGAGGAGGACGACCCAGAGCCTCGCTCCGCATCGAGCGAGACGAGCGCTACTCTTGGGCCTCGAACCGCCAGCCGACCCAGCTCCCTCGTGCGCTGCCTAGCCAACCGACTGGGCCTGGCCCAGTTGGGTGAGCAGCCCCAGTCCTCCTGTGCACTGTTGGCCCAGCCAGATGTGGCCCGTGATATTTTTTCCCTACGCTGCGATTTTAGCAATTATCCAGAGTCTGCCTGTTTTAGAGAAAAACCCTCCTGTTTCATGCATATAATAACTCATCATCGATGCATCGGAATAAAACAATTCATATATGAAAGTTGCTTAGAATTTTGTGTAGAGTAATAATATCCAACTTCCATCTATGTTTAAAATGTTTAAAATGCTGTTTGTTTAAATTTGCTTAAATGACTTGCTAAAATACTTTATTTCATAACTAAAGAACTGTAGCTATGAATTAAATAATCTTTATATGTAAATGGGGTAAAAAAATCCCTAGATTTACATGGTGGCATCATCTTGCATGTTTAATAACCATAAAATGTGGTTTAGGGCAGAACAGTACCATAACCAAAATATGGACATGAGGATTTTTTCTGGACTTGTTGCTTGTTGTTCCGACCTCATTTAAACTTGCCTAGATTAGATAGTTTAATCATGTGACACCTCTTGCCATGCTAACAACAATTAATCTTGTTGGGCACCTAGACGAGAGAGAACTAAATAATCGATGTGGTGTTTTCTTCAATATGCAACTCCGTTGCATAATGAGCTCCACTTAATTTGTAGGATTGTTTGTGCACTTTGTCATGCCATGCATATTTAAACCGGACATGCATCAAACTTGATTGTGCATCATGCCATGATTATGTGATGGTTGTTTACCATGATTGTTTGCTTCTTTCCGGTGTTGCTTCTTCGGGTTGGTTCCGATAACGTCGTGTTGTGAGGATTCGTTCGACTTCATCCGTGTGTCTTCTTCATGGACTCGTTCTTCTTCCTTGCGGGATTTCAGGCAAGATGATCACACCCTCGAAATCACTTCTATCTTTGCTTGTTTAGTTGCTCGCTCTTTTGCTATGCCTATGCTGCGATACCTACCACTTGCTTATCATGCCACCCATGTTGTTGAACCAAGCCTCTAACCCACCTTGTCCTAGCAAACCTTTGATTGGCTATGTTACCACTTTGCTCAGCCCCTCTTATAGCGTTGCTAGTTGCAAGTGAAGATTGAAGTTTTTCCTTGTTGGAACATGGAGTTGTTGTTCCTTGTTGGAACATGTTTACTTGTTGGGATATCACTATATATCTTATTTAATTAATGCATCTATATACTTGGTAAAGGGTGGAAGGCTCGGCCTTATGCCTGGTGTCTTGTTCCACTCTTGCCGCCCTAGTTTCCATCATATCAGTGTTATGTTCCCGGATTTTGTGTACCTTACGCGGTTGGGTTATAATGGGAACCCCTTGACAGTTCGCTTTGAATAAAACTACTCCAGCAAGGCCCAACCTTGGTTTTACCGTTCGCCACCTAGCCTTTTCCCCTGGGAGTCGCGCATCCCGAGTGTCATCTTTATTTTAACCCCCCCGAGCCAGTGCTTGTCTAAGTGTTGGTCCAAACTAGAGCCCCTTGCAGTGCCACCTCGGGGAAACTCGAGGGTTGGTTTTAGTTGTACGGATTGCTTATCCGGTGTTGCCCTGAGAACGAGATATGTGCAGCTCCCATCAGGATGCGGCGCATCGGGCGGTCTTGCTGGACTTTTTTTAGCATTGTCCAGGATGTCTTGTAGAACCGGGATACCGAATCTGATCGGAAAGTCTCGGGAGGAGGTCTATTCCTTTGTTGACCGTGAGAGCTTGTCATGGGCTAAGTTGGGACTCCCCTGCAGGGATTTGAACTTTCGAAAGCCGTGCCCGCGGTTATGGGCAGATGGGAATTTGTTAACGTCCGGTTGTAGAAAACCTGAAGTTGACCTTAATAAAAATGCATCAACCGCGTGTGTAACCGTGATGGTCTCTTTCCGACGGAGTCCGGGAAGTGAACACGGTGTTGGAGTTATGCTTGACGTAGGTTGTTTTAGGATCACTTCTTGATCATACTTTCTCGACCGTGCTTTGCCTTCTCTTCTAGCTCTCATTTGCGTATGTTAGCCACCCTATATGCTAGCCGCTTGCTGCAGCTCCACCTCATACCTTTACCTTACCCATAAGCTTAAATAGTCTTGATCGCGAGGGTGCGAGATTGCTGAGTCCCTGTGGCTCACAGATACTTCCAAAACCAGCTTGCAGGTGCCGATGAGTCTGGGCAGATGACGCAACCAAGCTTAGGAGGAGCTCGATGAAAATCTTGTCCTTTGCGTTGTTTTGTTCTAGTTGATCATTATTGGAGCCCGGTTGGGGTCGATCGGGGACCTTGTTGCATTTGGGGTTCTTCTTTTATTTTGGTTCCGTAGTCGGACCTTGGTTGTATTTGGATGTTGTAATGCTTTATTCATGTATTTGTGTGAAGTGGCGAGTGTAAGCCTACTATGTCTCTTTTCCCTTATGTATTACATGGGTTGTGTGAAGATTACCTCACTTGCGACATTGCTTTCAATGCGGTTATGCCTCTAAGTCGTGCTTCGACACGTGGGAGATATAGCCGCATCGAGGGCCTTACAAGTTGGTATCAGAGCCTTCCCCGACCTTAGGAGCCCCACTGCTTGATCGTTTTTAGCAGCCGTTGTTGAGTGTAGAAAAATGTTTTGAGTCATTTAGGAATTATATATCAGAGAGTTTAGGAATTCTTTTTACTTCCCAGTCTCCTCATCGCTCTGGTAAGGCATCCTGACATAGAGTTTTGACTCTTCTCTTCTCAAATTTCACAAAAAAAAATTTAGGATCATGCGGGTATCTTGGAATCGTTCCAATGGTTTTATGACGAGAACATTGTCTTGGTGCCTCCTATCAGGGGTTTTGTGGAAGTGTCCCGGGGAGTTGAGCTCTGAGGTGTTGTCGTCATAATTTTATCATTGTAGTTCTGGAATACCTGAGTTTAGTACGCCGACATCGAAAATCTCTTTTGTGCAGTTCGTTGGTGAGATAACCTCGACGCCACCCAGTACTGGGGCGAGAGTTCAGGAGTATTGCCATAACTTGTATAACGGATGCTTTTCGAAGGTTGAGGTAGATGATTTCCGAAGGTTTCTTGGTTATGTGTTGAAGGATGGATACAGCTGGAAGTAGGATTTGCTAGTTTGGCGTGAGATATTATGCTTCCCCTGTATCCCCAACACCCGATTGCATAAGAAGAAAATTTCGGGAGTTTATAAGTGGGAATTCAAGTTGCTCTTAGAATATCTATCCGACAGATGTATGATATGAAATTGGGGTTCGACGTCTAGTGCTCCGCCTATTCACGGTCGGTTTTACAGTGGTCTCGTTGTGTCTTAAAGAGTCCTTGGCTATGCCGACTCGGGGACGCTTCGTATGGCATGTGCACTGCCTTGTACATGATGGTGCTGTACGATCGAGCCCGCGTAGGCCCCACCACGAAAACTTCGGACGAAATCTCTATCATATGTTTGTTCTGGCTTATTCTGCAAGTCAATCCTTTGTTTTGTTTTGAGTTGTGGTATTTGAGTTGCTTCGAAGTCAAATTTTGATTCCATACCTTGCCTAAGCGGTGTTCTCATGTTCCGATGTGAATACAAATCCTTCATGATAATCGAGTTTGTCATGTCAATCCTTTTTCAACCAGCGTGTTTCTCTTCAAGTGGATCCGATCACTTCAACTTTCGCAAGATCAATTATCAGTTCTTCTCAACGGTGTTTGTTTCATTCGTCTCCAAGGTGCCTTTGTTTTCCCACCCTCCCACCCTTGTTTCTTCAAGGACTCAGATTTCTTAATCAAGTATCCATTGATTCATGTGAAGTCTCTCCATTCTTTTCCTTCATGTTCTTACCTGGTGATTCTCATGAAGATTCTAACGGAACTTCAAGTTCATCACTCTTCACTCGTTTTCTTCTATGGTGGATTCAATTCAAGCTTTTGGTGTTGATCATATCCTTTAACTCGTTTCAAATGTTTTCCATGCCGGTGCACCTCATAATCATCCACTTCTCGCCATTCATTTGTTCTGAAGTGCTGACGATATCTCGGAAGGCTCGTCTTTTCATTCAAGATCCGTTCAACCTATTTCAAGGTTGTTATCTTATTCAAGTCTTTTAATTCAACCGGTGCAATCTCTCTTTCAAATCATTCTACGGTGTTTCTTTTGAGTGGGCCCTAACCCACATGTCTTTTTCCAGGATCTTACCTGACTCTTCTAATTCTCCCGGAGATATCCGTAAAATTCTTTTCGAAGTTTGACGTAAGAATGAATTGTCATCAGTCAAATGCCTTCTCCAAGATCGTTTTCTAATTCTTCTCATTGTTGGCTCTACCTCTTCGCTCTTCATTCTCCTGGAGTATCTCAACAATTCTTGGTGGTGTTCCTCATCGTCATTCTCTGCATTTGGAGACCGAAGAAGAGTTTTTCCTCCATATCTTGCTCCATTCTATCCAAGATTCATGGTTCTAGCTACATGTCATCCCCTCATAATTGTTTTGAATGTGGCAATTCTTCTCACCTATCTGAAGCAATTCGAGATTCTGCTCAGTTTGATTATCCGGAGCCCATCATCTAAGATTTATTCATTCCAGCTTTCAGCTCTCATACTCTAAATCTTACCGGTGCATCATTCAAATATCCTCTAAGCAGTGCATGATCTCTTCGTTCTCTCATATATAATTTCTCTCAAGCATCTTCATTCATTTGCTAATTCTTCCTGGTGTTTCTTTATCTTCTCTTCATTCATTTTCAATTCTTACGGTGGTTCTTCCAAGATTTTGTCTTCCTTCATTCATCATACCAATTTATTCTTTGTTTTAACCTGACTGGTGGTTCATGGAAGACCTTTCAAAATTGACGCTATATCTAACTTAATCCTTTCAACGAGAATAAGTAGTATGCCAAATCCGTTGATTGTCATCAATTTAATTGGTGAAGGATACGCATAACATAATTCTTATTCTTGTTCCATCCAAGTGATTAATTCCTTTTTCCGGAGTGGTTCATCATATCATATTCTCAGTTCGAGATGCTTTATCTTTTCTTTACCGGAGTTCCAAGCTCTAATTATCACAGAGATTCATCTAAATCATTGCAAGGATTCACCTTGTGTTTTCAATTTCTCTTTCTTTTTATCATTTTGTTTACCGGAGTTCTTCATGGAGACTCTACTTGATGGTTCATCAAGGATTTATATTCCTTCTCGAAGTGTTCATTGAGATTCTTTTCTAGGAAATTGAAGCTTTCTTCATATTGTAATCCGGAGTGCATTTCTGTCTACCGTATCATTGGAGGTGGTATTATGTCATTCGTGATAATTTGAGTTCATGTTTTCATGATTCACATGCTGTCAAGATTGGGATATTTTAAATCCATCAATCTCGTCATTGGAGCTATCTTGGGTTATATTTCACCTAAAGCCTTCCCTGAGGATTGTTGCTATCCATGGTGCTTATAATGACCCAAGTTCTTCAATTATCCTCCCAGTGAATAAGTTTCTCGTCTCCTTGTTGATATAAATCCAATCTTTGATTTCGTTAGTGGCAGGTTGTCACCTCATAAGTTGAGATGTATTCCATAAGACCATATCAAGCTTATCCTTTTTCGTTGTTGGTTTTCCAACAATTCCACCCGACCCGTCTCCTAAGAGGCCTTCTTAAGCTCTTTTGTGGCATAAGATGGCATTTTCGTCTCCATTCTTTTATTTCAATTATCTATCTTCTATTCTTTTGTTACGGAGCCTTTGTGGTGTTGCTCTTTTCTCTCATCTTCTTGGATCGTGTTCTTTTCGTGTTTATCCATTTAACCGGAGTGTTGTGTCCTTTTGCTCAAGCTCTTTCATTTTATCAACTCTTTCATCTCTCTTCAACCGAAGTGCTACCCGAATCGGTTATTTCTTTTCCTCTTTCTTAACGGAGTGCTTTCAACTTTGTTCATCTCCGTTTCTTTCTTTCTTTTATTTTACTCAATCTTGCAAGGTTCCTTGGTTTCACTCATTGGTCAGAGAAGCAACTTAGCTTTACCTCTCCTCTTTCTCTTTCGTTGTCCCTCCGGTGCCATTCTAGATCTCGGGACGAGATCCTCTTGTAGTGGTGGAGTGTTGTAACACCCCGAGACCGATGTGCTAGGTGTCTTCCAGTTATTCGCTGCATTGCCATGTCATTAGCTTGCGTGTTGCATTTCATCATATCATCATGTGCATTGCATCATCATGTTTTCAAAACCTGCATCCATCCAGGTTCCCCCAGTGCCATCCGTTGTCCGTTCTGAGCCCAGACACTTGCACGCGCCCGCGGCACGTTCGAAATATTATTTTATAAGTGGTCGGAAAATGTTCTCGGAATGGGATGAGATTTGACGTGTGGTCTTATTATAGTGTAGATAGACCGCCTGTCAAGTTTCATCGCATTCGGAGTTCGTTTGATAGCCCAACCGTTAAACTATAGCGACATTATAGTCGGTCTAACGTCGGACGTTTTCGGTCTCCGGAAACAGATGCCGGGCCCTCTCTCTCTTCTCCCCCTTACAGTCTCGCCACAGCCCACCTAGTCCATCCTCCTTCCCCTCCTCGCTTCCGGAGTTGTCCGATGCAACCGCACGGTCCGAAACCCTCTCTGCTCAGTGCATCAAACCCCCTCACGTGTGCGTCCGAAATTGTCCCGGACCCGACCTGGGCAGTCGTCACCATTGGATCCGGAACATCCCCAAACATCTACAAAACATCTCCGTTTTGTTAATTGGGCTCCCTAGCCTATTTTTCCCGACCGTCCGATTACGATCGGAGGGACGGATTAGCCACTAAACTTCCCCTCTTTCCTTATATATATATCCTCCCTAGTCTAAATATGGTCAAAACCCTAAAACCTAGGGCACTTGTCCCATCTATCCCCTCACCCACCGCTGCCACTTTTCTCACCATCCACCTCGGGATCCATTCCCATCCAATCAGTGGCTTCGTCCCCGATCCAAAATCCTCATCATTTTTCGCCACCCAACCAACCACCGCACCACCGCCCGCTCCTCCCGTCGCTCGAACCCTCCAGCTGAGCGCCTCCTCCTCACCTCGTCTCCCTCACGCCGGCCACCAGCAGCAGCTTCAAGATGTCCCCGCTGCCAAGTCCCTCACGCCGGCCTCGCTGCTTCTGCGGCTCCTCTGCATCGGCAACCAAGCGCCCGAGGCCACGCACTCCTCCCCTCGAGCAACTCTAGCGAACCAGTCTGCACGACAGCGCCGGCCGCCCTTCCCCATCTCGACTGATCTAGGACCCGTCGCCTCTCCCTTTCCCTCCTTTTTCCCATCTCTCTCGTTCTCTCATGTCCGCCTCTCGGTGTTTTTTTTCCACAGCGCCGCCGCCAGGGACCATCTGCGCCCTTTCCCGCCTCAGATCCGGCTGGATCCGGCTTCTCCTCTAGGCACGGCCCTGCCTGGCCGGATCCCGCTGCCTTGCTCGCCTCCTCTGCTTCGCCCTTGCGTGAGGAGGACGACCCAGAGCCTCGCACCACATCGAGCGAGACGAGCGCTACTCTTGGGCCTCGAACCGCCAGCCGGCCCAGCTCCCTCGTGCGCTGCCTAGCCAACCGACTGGGCCTGGCCCAGTTGGGTGAGCAGCCCTAGTCCTCCTGTGCACTGTTGGCCCAGCCAGATGCGGCCCGTGATATTTTTTTCCCTATGTTGTGATTTTAGCTATTATCCAGAGTCTGCCTGTTTTACAGAAAAACCCTCCTGTTTCATGCATATAATAACTCATCATCGATGCACCGGAATAAAACAATTCATATATGAAAGTTGCTTAGAATTTTGTGTAGAGTAATAATATCCAACTTTCATCTATGTTCAAAATGTTTAAAATGCTGTTTGTTTAAATTTGCTTAAATGACTTGCTAAAATGCTTTATTTCATAACTAAATAACCGTAGCTCCGAATTAAATAATCTTTATATGTAAATGGGGTGGAAAAATGTCTAGATTTACATGGTGGCATCATCTTGCATGTTTAATAACCATAAAATGTGGTTTAGGGCAGAAGAGTACCATAACCAAAATATGCACATGAGGATTTTTTTCGGACTTGTTGCTTGTTGTTCCGGCCTCATTTAAACTTGCCTAGATTAGATAGTTTCATCATGTGACACCTCTTGCCATGCTAACAACATTTATTCTTGTTGGGCACCTAAATGAGAGAGAACTAAATAATCGATGTGGTGTTTTCTTCAATATGCAACTCCGTTACATAATGAGCTCCACTTAATTTGTAGGATTGTTTGTGCACTTTGTCAGGCCATGCATATTTAAACCGGACATGCATCAAACTTGATTGTGCATCATGCCATGATTATGTGATGGTTGTTTACCATGATTGTTTGCTTCTTTCCGGAGTTGCTTCTTCGGGTTGGTTCCGATAACATCGTGTTGTGAGGATTCGTTCGACTTCGTCCGTGTGTCTTCTTCATGGACTCGTTCTTCTTCCTTGCGGGATTTCAGGAAAGATGATCACACCCTCGAAATCACTTCTATCTTTGCTTGCTTAGTTGCTCGCTCTTTTGCTATGCCTATGCTGCGATACCTACCACTTGCTTATCATGCCACCCATGTTGTTGAACCAAGCCTCTAACCCACCTTGTCCTAGCAAACCGTTGATTGGCTATGTTACCGCTTTGCTGAGCCCCTCTTATAGCGTTGTTAGTTGCAGGTGAGGATTGAAGTTTGTTCCTTGTTGGAACATGGAGTTGTTATTCCTTGTTGGAACATGTTTACTTGTTGGGATATCACTATATATCTTATTTAATTAATGCATCTATATACTTGGTAAAGGGTGGAAGCCTCGGCCTTATGCCTGGTGTTTTGTTCCACTCTTGCCGCCCTAGTTTCCGTCATATTGGTGTTATGTTCCCGGATTTTGCGTTCCTTACGCGGTTGGGTTATAATGGGAACCCCTTGACAGTTTGCTTTGAATAAAACTCCTCCAGCAAGGCCCAACCTTGGTTTTACCATTCGCCACCTAGCCTCTTTCCCTTGGGAGTCGCACATCCCGAGGGTCTTCTTTATTTTACCCCCCCGGGCCAGTGCTTGTCTAAGTGTTGGTCCAAACTAGAACCCCTTGCAGCGCCACCTCGGGGAAACTCGAGGGCTGGTTTTAGTTGTACGGATTGCTTATCCGGTGTTGCCCTGAGAACGAGATATGTGCAGCTCCCATCAGGATGTCAGCGCATCGGGCGGTCTTGCTGGACTTGTTTTACCATTGTCGAGGATGTCTTGTAGAACCGGGATACCGAGTCTGATCGGAAAGTCTCGGGAGGAGATCTATTCCTTCGTTGACCGTGAGAGCTTGTCATGGGCTAAGTTGGGACTGCCCTGCAGGGATTTGAACTTTCGAAAGCCATGCCCGCGGTTATGGGCAGATGGGAATTTGTTAACGTCCAGTTGGAGAAAACCTGAAGTTGACCTTAATAAAAATGCATCAACCGCGTGTGTAACCGTGATGGTCTCTTTCCGGCGGAGTCCGGGAAGTGAACACGGTGTTGGAGTTATGCTTGACGTAGGTTGTTTTAGGATCACTTATTGATCATACTTTCTCGACCGTGCTTTGCCTTCTCTTCTCGCTCTCATTTGCGTATGTTAGCAACCATATATGCTAGCCGCTTGCTGCAGCTCCACCTCATACCTTTACCTTACCCATAAGCTTAAATAGTCTTGATCGCGAGGGTGCGAGATTGCTGAGTCCCTGTGGCTCAAAGATACTTCCAAAACCAGCTTGCAGGTGCTGATGAGTCTGGGCAGATGACGCAACCAAGCTCTGGAGGAGCTCGATGAAGATCTTGTCCTTTGTGTTGTTTCGTTCTAGTTGATCAGTAGTGGAGCCCAGTTGGGGTCGATCGGGGACCTTGTCACATTTGGGGTTCTTCTTTTATTTTGGTTTCGTAGTCGGACCTTGGTTGTATTTGGATGTTGTAATGCTTTATTCATGTATTTGTGTGAAGTGGCGAGTGTAAGCCAACTATGTCTCTTTTCCCTTATGTATTACATGGGTTGTGTGAAGATTACCTCACTTGCGACATTGCTTTCAATGCGGTTATGCCTCTAAGTCGTGCTTCGACACGTGGGAGATATAGCCGCATCGAGGGTGTTACAAGTTGGAATCAGAGCCTTCCCCGACCTTAGGAGCCCCACTGCTTGATCGTTTTTAGCAGCCGTTGTTGAGTCTAGAAAAATGTTTTGAGTCATTTAGGAATTATATATCGAAGAGTTTAGGAATTCTTTTTACTTCCCAGTCTCCTCATAGCTCTGGTAAGGCGTCCTAATGTAGAGTTTTGACTCTTCTCTTCACAAATTTCACTAAAAAAAAATTTAGGATCACGCGGGTATCTTAGAATTGTTCCGATGGTTTTATGACGAGAACATTGTCTTGGTGCCTCCTTTCAGGGGTTTTGTGGAAGTGTCCCGGGGAGTTGAGCTCTGAGGTGTTGTCGTCATAATTTTATCGTTGCAGTTCTGGAATACCTGAGTTTAGTACGTCGACATAGGAAATCTCTTTTATGCAGTTCGTTGGTGAGATAACCTCGACGCCACCCAGTACTGGGGCGGGAGTTCGGGAGTATTGCCATAACTTGTATAACGGATGCTTTTCGAAGGTTGAGGTAGATGATTTCTGAAGGTTTCTTGGTTATGTGTTGAAGGATGGATACAGCTGGATGTAGGATTTGCTAGTTTGGGGTGAGATATTATGCTTCCCCTGTATCCCCAACACCCGATTGCATAACCGGAAAATTTAGGGAGTTTATAAGTGGGAATTCAAGTAGCTCTTAGGATATCTTTCCGACAGATGTATGATATGAAATTGGGGTTCGACGTCTAGTGGTCCGCCTATTCACGGTCGGTTTTACAGTGGTCTCGTTGTGTCTTAAAGAGTCCTTGGCTATGCCGACTCGGGGACGCTTCATATGTCATGTGCACTGCCTTGTACATGATGGTGCTGTACGATCGAGCCCGTGTAGGCCCCACCACGAAAACTTCGGACGAAATCTCTATCATATGTTTGTTCCGGCTTATTCTGCAAGTCAATCCTTTGTTTTGTTTTGAGTTGTGGTATTCGAGTTGCTTCGAAGTCAAATTTTGATTCCATGCCTTGCCTAAGCGGTGTTCTCATGTTCCGATGTGAATACAAATCCTTCATGATAATCGAGTTTGTCATGTCAATCCTTTTTCAACCGGCGTGTTTCTCTTCAAGTGGATCCGATCACTTCAACTTTCGCAAGATCAATTATCAGTTCTTCTCAACGGTGTTTGTTTCATTCGTCTCCAAGGTGCCTTTGTTTTCCCACCCTCCCACCCTTGTTTCTTCAAGGACTCAGATTTCTTAATCAAGTATCCTTTGATTCATGTGAAGTCTCTCCATTCTTTTCCTTCATGTTCTTACCCGGTGATTCTCATGAAGATTCTAACGGAGCTTCAAGTTCGTCACTCTTCACTCGTTTTCTTCTACGGTGGATTCAATTCAAGCTTTTGGTGTTGATCATATCCTTTAACTCGTTTCAAATGTTTTCCATGCCGGTGCACCTCATAATCATCCACTTCTCGCCATTCATTTGTTCTGGAGTGCTGACGATATCTCGGAAGGCTCGTCTTTTCATTCAAGATCCGTTCAACCTATTTCGAGGTTGTTATCTTATTCAAGTCTTTTAATTCAACCGGTGCAATCTCTCTTTCAAATCATTCTACGGTGTTTCTTTTGAGTGGGCCCTAACCCACAGGTCTTTTTCCAGGATCTTACCTGACTCTTCTAATTCTCCCGGAGATATCCGTAAAATTCTTTTCGAAGTTTGACGTAAGAATGAATTGTCATCAATCAAATGCCTTCTCCAAGATCGTTTTCTAATTCTTTTCATTGTTGGATCTACCTCTTCGCTCTTCATTCTCCCGGAGTATCTCAACAATTCTTGGTGGTGTTCCTCATCGTCATTCTCTGCATTTGGAGACCGAAGAAGAGTTTTTCCTCCATATCTTGCTCCATTCTCTCCAAGATTCATGGTTCTAGCTACATGTCATCCCCTCATAATTGTTTTGAATGTGGAAATTCTTCTCACCTATCTGGAGCAATTCGAGATTCTGCTCAGTTTGATTATCCGGAGCCCATCATCTAAGATTTATTCATTCCAGCTTTCAGCTCTCATACTCTAAATCTTACCGGTGCATCATTCAAATATCCTCTAAGCAGTGCATGATCTCTTCGTTCTCTCATATATAATTTCTCTCAAGCATCTTCATTCATTTGCTAATTCTTCCCGGTGTTTCTTTATCTTCTCTTCGTTCATTTTCAATTCTTACGGTGGTTCTTCCAAGATTTTGTCTTCCTTCATTCATCATACCAATTTATTCGTTGTTTTAACCCGACCGGTGGTTCATGGAAGATCTTTCAAAATTGACGTTATATCTATCTTAATCCTTTCAACGAGAATAAGTAGTATGCCAAATCCGTTGATTGTCATCAATTTAATTGGTGAAGGATACGCATAACATAATTCTTATTCTTGTTCCATCCAAGTGATTAATTCCTTTTTCCGGAGTGGTTCATCATATCATATTCTTAGTTCAAGATGCTTTATCTTTTCTTTACCGGAGTTCCAAGCTCTAATTATCACAGAGATCCATCTAAATCATTGTAAGGATTCACCTTCTGTTTTCAATTTCTCTTTCTTTTTATCATTTTGTTTACCAGAGTTCTTCATGGAGACTCTACTTGATGGTTCATCAAGGATTTATATTCCTTCTCGAAGTGTTCATCTAGATTCTTTTCTAAGAAAGTCAAGGTTTCTTCATATTGTAATCCGGAGTGCATTTCTGTCTACCGTATCATTGGAGGTGCTATTATGTCATTCGTGATAATTTGAGTTCATGTTTTCATGATTCACATGCTGTCAAGATTGGGATATTTTAAATCCATCAATATCGTCATTGGAGCTATCTTGGGTTATATTTCACCTAAAGCCTTCCCTGAGGATTGTTGCTATCCATGGTGCTTATAATGACCCAAGTTCTTCAATTATCCTCCCAGTGAATAAGTTTCTCGTCTCCTTGTTGATATAAATCCAATCTTTGATTTTGTTAGTGGCAGGTTGTCACCTCATAAGTTGAGATGTATTCCATAAGACCATATCAAGCTTATCCTTTTTCGTTGTTGGTTTTCCAACAATTCCGCCCGATCCGTCTCCTAAGGAGGCCTTCTTAAGCTATTTTGTGGCATAAGATGGCATTTTCGTCTCCATTCTTTTATTCCAATTATCTATCTTCTATTCTTTTGTTACGGAGCCTTTGTGGTGTTGCTCTTTTCTCTCATCTTCTTGGATCGTGTTCTTTTCGTGTTTATCCATTTAACCGGAGTGTTGTGTCCTTTTTCTCAAGCTCTTTCATTTTATCAACTCTTTCATCTCTCTTCAACCGAAGTGCTACCCGAATCGGTTATTTCTTTTCCTCTTTCTTAACGGAGTGCTTTCAACTTTGTTCATCTCCGTTGCTTTCTTTCTTTTATTTTGCTCAACCTTGCAAGGTTCCTTGGTTTCACTCATTGGTCAGAGAAGCAACTTAGCTTTACCTCTCCTCTTTCTCTTTCGTTGTCCCTCTGGTGCCATTCTAGATCTCGGGACGAGATCCTCTCATAGTGGTGGAGTGTTGTAACGCCCCGAGACCGATGTGCTAGGTGTCTTCCAGTTATTCGCTGCGTTGCCATGTCATTAGCTTGCGTGTTGCATTTCATCATTTCATCATGTGCATTGCATCATCATGTTATCAAAACCTGCATCCATCCGGGTTCCCCCAGTGCCATCCATTGTCCGTTCTGAGCCCAGACACTTGCACGCGCCCGCGGCACGTTCAAAATATTATTTTATAAGTGGCCGGAAAATGTTCTCGGAATGGGATGAGATTTGACGTGTGGTCTTATTATAGTTTAGATATACCGCCTGTCAAGTTTCATCGAATTCGGAGTTCGTTTGATAGCCCAACCGTTAAACTATAGCGACATTATAGTCGGTCTAACGTCGGACGTTTTCGGTCTCCAGAAACATATGTCGGGCCCTCTCTCTTCTCCCCCTCGCAGTCTCGCCACAACCCACCTAGTCCATTCTTCTTCCCTCTTCGCTTCCGGAGTTATCCAATGCGACCGCACGGTCTGAAACCCTCTCTGCTTAGTGCATCAAACCCCCTCACGTGCGCGTCCGAAATTGTCCCGGACCCAACCCGGGCAGTCGTCACCGTTGGATCCAGAACATCCCCAAACATCTACAAAACATCTCTGTTTTGTTAATTGGGCTCCCTAGTCTATTTTTCCCGACCGTCCGATTACGATCGGAGGGACGGATTAGCCCCTAAACTTCCCCTCTTTCCTTATATATATATCCTCCCTAGTCTAAATATGGTCAAAACCCTAAAACCTAGGGCACTTGTCCCATCCATCCCCTCACCCGCCACCGCCACTTTTCTCACCTTCCACCTCGGGATCCATTCCCATCCAATCAGTGGCTTCGTCCCCGATCCAAAATCCTCATCATTTTTCGCCACCCAACCAACCACCGCACCACCGCCCGCTCCTCCCGTCGCTCGAACCCTCCAGCTGAGCGCCTCCTCCTCACCTCGTCTCCCTCACGTCGGCCACCAGCAGCAGCTTCAAGCTGTCCCCGCCGCCAAGTCCCTCACGCTGGCCTCCCTGCTTCTGCGGCTCCTTTGCATCGGCAACCAAGCGCCCGAGGCCACGCACTCCTTCCCTCGAGCAACTCCAGCGAACCAGTCTCCACGACAGCGCCGGCCGCCCTTCCCCATCTCGACCGATCCAGGACCCGTCGCCTCTCCCTTTCCCTCCTTTTTCCCACCTCTCTCGTTCTCTCATGTCCGCCTCTCGGTGTTTTTTTTCACAGCGCCGCCGCCAGGGACCGTCTGCGCCCTTCCCCGCCTCAGATCCGGCTGGATCTGCCTTCTCCTCTAGGCACGGCCCTTCCTGGCCGGATCCCGCTGCCCTGCTCGCCTCCTCTGCTTCGCCCTTGCGCGAGGAGGACGACCCAGAGCCTCGCTCCGCATCGAGCGAGACGAGCGCTACTCTTGGGCCTCGAACCGCCAGCCGGCCCAGCTCCCTCGTGCGCTGCCTAGCCAACCGACTGGGCCTGGCCCAGTTGGGTGAGCAGCCCCAGTCCTCCTGTGCACTGTTGGCCCAGCCAGATGCGGCCCATGATACTTTTTTCCCTATGCTGCGATTTTAGCTATTATCCAGAGTCTGCCTGTTTTACAGAAAAACCTCCTGTTTCATGCATATAATAACTCATCATCGATGCACCGGAATAAAACAATTCATATATGAAAGTTGCTTAGAATTTTGTGTAGAGTAATAATATCCAACTTTCATCTATGTTTAAAATGTTTAAAATGTTGTTTGTTTAAATTTTCTTAAATAACTTGCTAAAATGCTTTATTTCATAACTAAATAACCGTAGCTCCGAATTAAATAATTTTTATATGTAAATGGGGTAGAAAAATGCCTAGATTTACATGGTAGCATCATCTTGCATGTTTAGTAACCATAAAATGTGGTTTAGGGCAGAACATTACCATAACCAAAATATGCACATGAGGATTTTTTCCGGACTTGTTGCTTGTTGATCCGACCTCATTTAAACTTGCCTAGATTAGATAGTTTCATCATGTGACACCTCTTGCCATGCTAACAACATATAATCTCGTTGGGCACCTAAACGAGAGAGAACTAAATAATCGATGTGGTGTTTTCTTCAATATGCAACTTCGTTGCATAATGAGCTGCACTTAATTTGTAGGATTGTTTGTGCACTTTATCATGCCATGCATATTTAAACCGGACATGCATCAAACTTGATTGTGCATCATGCCATGATTATGTGATGGTTGTTTACCATGATTGTTTGCTTCTTTCCGGTGTTGCTTCTTCGGGTTGGTTCCGATAACGTCGTGTTGTGAGGATTCGTTCGACTTCGTCCGTGTGTCTTCTTCATGGACTCGTTCTTCTTCCTTGCGGGATTTCAGGCAAGATGATCACACCCTCAAAATCACTTCTATCTTTGCTTGCATAGTTGCTCGCTCTTTTGCTATGCCTATGCTGCGATACCTACCACTTGTTTATCATGCCACCCATGTTGTTGAACCAAGCCTCTAACCCACCTTGTCCTAGCAACCGTTGATTGGCTATGTTACCTCTTTGTTGAGCCCCTCTTATAGCGTTGTTAGTTGCAGGTGAATATTAAAGTTTGTTCCTTGTTGGAACATGGAGTTGTTGTTCCTTGTTGGAACATGTTTACTTGTTGGGATATCACTATATATCTTATTTAATTAATGCATCTATATACTTGGTGGCGAGTGTAACCCAACTATGTCTCTTTTCCCTTATGTATTACATGGGTTGTGTGAAGATTACCTCACTTGCAACATTGCTTTCAATGCGGTTATGCCTCTAAGCCGTGCTTCGACACGTGGGAGATATAGCCGCATCGAGGGCGTTACAAGCGAGGCCCAGCGCGCCCCTCTCCTCTCCGTTGTGGGCCGAAGCCCATGGGTGAGGCCACCCACAGAGCCCCTCCTTTGTTTTATTTCTACCATTGGGCCAGACTGCAGTTTTGGCCCGAGATGTGTTTTTTTCCCAGAATGTTTTAGCTAATTTTCCCGAGAACGCAGATTTATAGAAAAGCCCTTGCACTTCATGCATTTAATAACTCACGAACTGTGCATCGGATTAAACAATTTATATATGAAACTTGCTTAGAAATTCATCTAGTTTCATAATATGTCACTCTCATCCATGTTTCACATGTTTAAAATGTTGTTTCTTTAAATTTTCTTAAATAACTTGCTAAAATGCTTTATTTCATAACTAAATAACCATAGCTCCAAATTTAATAAACTTTATATGTAAATGGGGTAGAAAAATGCCTAGTTTAACATGGTGCAATCATCTTGCATGCTTAACAACTATAAAATTTGGTTTAGGGCAGAAGAGTACCAAACCTAATATATGCATATGAGGATTTTACCGGACTTGTTGTTTGTTGTTCCGGCCTCATTTAAACTTGCCTAGATAGGTAGTTTTCTTTTGCTTCACCCCTTGCCATGCTAACCAACATTTAATATTGTTGAGTACCTAAACGAGAGAGAATTAAATAAGTCGTGTGGTGTTTTCTTCAATATGCAACTCCGTTGCATGTTGAGCTCCACTTAATTTGTAGGATTGTTTGTGCATTTTTCCATGCCATATATCTTTAAACCGGACATGCATCATACTTGGTTGTGCATCATGCCATGCTTATGTCGTGGTTGTTTACTATGTTGTGTGCTTCTTTTCGGTGTTGCTTCTTCGGGTTGGTTCCGTTAACGTCGCGTTTGTGAGGACCCGTTCGGCTACGTTCATTTGTCTTCTTCATGGACTCGTTCTTCTTCCTTGCGGGATCTCAGGCAAGATGACCATACCCTCGAAATCATTTCTATCTTTGCTTGCTAGTTGCTCGCTCTTTTGCTATGCCTATGCTGCGATACCTACCATTTGCTTATCATGCCTCCCATATTGTTGGACCAAGCCTCTAACCCACCTTGTCCTAGAAAACCATTGTTTGGCTATGTTACCGCTTTGCTCAGCCCCTCTTATAGCGTTGTTAGTTGCAGGTGAAGATTGAAGTTTGTTCCTTGTTGGAACATGGAGATGTTGTTCCTTGTTGGAACATGTTTACTTGTTGGGATATCACAATATCTCTTATTTAATTAATGCATCTATATACTTGGTAAAGGGTGGAAGGCTCGGCCTTATGCCTGGTGTTTTGTTCCACTCTTGCTGCCCTAGTTTCCGTCATATCGGTGTTATGTTCCCAGATTTTGCGTTCCTTACGCGGTTGGGCTATTATGGGAACCCCTTGACAGTTCGCCTTGAATAAAACTCCTACAGCAATGCCCAACATTGGTTTTACCATTTGCCACCTAGCCTTTTATTTTCCCTTGGGAGTCGCCCTCCTAAGGGTCATCATTATTTTAACCCCCCCGGGCCAGTGCTCCTCTGAGTGTTGGTCCAAACTAGAGCCTTGTGTAGCGCCCCCTCGGGGAAACTCGAGGTTTGGTTTTAGTTGTATGGATTGCTCATCTGAGTGTGCCCTGAGAACGAGATATGTGCAGCTCCTATCGGGATTTGTCGGCACATTCGGGCGGTGTTGCTGGATTTGTTTTGACTTGTCGAAGTTATCTTGTAGAACCGGGATACCGAGTCTGATCGAAATGTCTCGGGAGAAGGTATATCCTTCGTTGACCATGAGAGCTTGTGATGGGCTAAGTTGGGACACCCCTGCAGGGATTTGAACTTTCGAAAGCCGTGCCCGCGGTTATGGGCAGATGGGAATTTGTTAATGTCCGGTTGTAGAAAACCTGAAGTTGACCTTAATTAAAATACATCAACCGCGTGTGTTACCGTGATGGTCTCTTTCCGGCAGAGTCCAGGAAGTGAACACGGTGTTGGAGTTATGCTTGATGTAGGTTGTTCTAGGATCACTTCTTGATCATAGTTTCTCGATCGTGATTTGCCTTCTCTTCTCGCTCTCATTTGCGTATGTTAGCCACCATATATACTAGTCGCTTGCTGCAGCTCCACCTCATACCTTTACCTTATCCATAAGCTTAAATAGTCTTGATCGCGAGGGCGTGAGATTGCTGAGTCCCCGTGACTCACAGATACTTCCAAAACCAGCTTGCAGGTGCCGATGGGTCCGTGAAGATGACGCAACCAAGCTCAGGAGAAGGTCGTTGAAGATCTTGTCCTTTGTGTTGTTTCGTGCTAGTTGATCAGTAGTGGAGCCTAGTCGGGACGATCGGGGATCTGTGTAGCATTTGGGGTAGTCTTCTTTTATTTTGGTTCCGTAGTCGGACCTTGATTGTATCTGGTTGATGTAATGCTTTATTCATGTAATTGTGTGAAGTGGCGATTGTAAGCCAACTATGTATCTTTTCCCTTATGTATTACATGGGTCGTGTGAAGATTACCTCACTTGCGACATTGCTTACAATGCGGTTATGCCTCTAAGTCGTGCTTCGACACGTGGGAGATAGCCGCATCGAGGGCGTTACATCCTCAGAGGATGGATTGCTCTCAAATGACAAGTGTCAGTTTCTCTAGGAGCAGCCAACCAGCTAGTGGTTGTAAGGGGCGGCTATTTATAGCCTAGGGAGCAGCCCAACATGATAAGACATAAATGCCCTTCAATGATATGACCGTTAGGTGGATAGATATTTTGGGACAACTGGCGGATAGCACAACAACGGTCGGAATTTTGAGTAGCAAAATCCTCAGGGCTATCATGTTCCTCACTGTGTAGGCAGTCCGCACTGGCGAATTCCTAACTCCTCAGTCAGGACAAATTCCTCAGAGACCAGAAGAACTTCGTCTCTGTCACTGAAGAAATTGACTGAACTGTATGAGATTTCCAACGGCTTCACTCGAAGGGATTGGTAGGTGTAGGATTTTGAGTTCAGCATCACATGGAAATTTTTCCTTAGTATTTCCTCGACCCCTTTAACAGTACGGTGTTTCCTATGACTCAAGAAAGAGAGAAACAAAACTATGAAAATGAAAGTCTTCAAGCTTCATATTCCTCACATGAATATCAAGTCTCCACGGACACACCAATTTCTTCACTTTCAAAGTCTTCATGAAAGTCTTCAAAAATACTAAAATCTTCAGTCGAAGATATTCATTTTTAGGGGTCGACTTTTCCTGTAAATATCAAACTCCTCATAGACTTGTAGACCTGTGTACACTCACAAACGCATTAGTCCCTTAACCTATAAGTCTTCAATACACCAAAATCACTAAGGGGCACTAGATGCACTTACAATCTCCTCCTTTTTGGTGATTGATGACAATATAGGTTAAGTTTTCAACAGGGATAAACATATGAAGTGTAACTGCTGATATTGAGGAATTTGATTGCAAGATATAGAAGAACTCCCCCTAAAGATGTGCATAGTGAGGAATTTGCTTTTGAAGCAATGCACACTTGAAGAGTTGAATCATGGATGTCGGATTTCGGGTTCCGTCTGACCCTTGAGGTTCGAACACTGGGGTGCGCATGGAGATTTCGCCTCCTACCTGCCTGCACCCCTTCGCCTCGCTAAGATCTAAACTGTGGAAAGAACAAAACAAGAGACATAGGGTTTATACGGGTTCGGGCCACCGTTGTGGTGTAATACCCTACTCCAGTGTGTGGTGTGGTGGATTGCCTCTTGGGCTGATGATGATGAACAATACAAGGAAGAACAGCCTCGCGAGGGTCTGTTCTTGGCTGGGGCGATGAACTACGGGGAGGAGTTCAGTCACACTTTTCTCTCTCTCTCTGATCCTTTCTTTTTCTCTCCTCCGAACCCCCTTGCTCTGTGGGTGGCTGGTCCTATTTATAGAGGCCCTGGTCCTCTTCCCAAATATCGAGCGGGAAGGGAGCCAACAATGGCGGGCTAATTTGAAGGGGGACAGCTAGTATCAGCTATCCTGACAAAAGTAGTCTTCGCCTGTGCAAAGCTCTAGTGATGACGCCGTCTTGGGCTCCACGGTGACCTCCATCTCGTAGTCCTCCTGGTCTTGGTCTCGTTGCACCAAAATGGCAACCTTTGCCTGACGCCTCGGTACTCCGCGGCTGCGCTTGCCCCCTTTGCACCAAAGAGGAAGAGAGGACACTGCACGGGCTGGCACCCACCTGGCGCCCTTGGTCGTCACGGCTTGCGTCACGGGCACCTCGTGAGGTACCCCGCCTTGATCTCTCCACCTCCTCGTGAGCCAGCCTGACGAGGCCGTGCCTGAGGAAGCTCCGCGTCGTCCACCCCGCGAGGCTTGGCCCCTCGCGAGGGTCTTGGGTTTGTGTTGGTGAAGATGGGCCGCGCTGGGCCCCCTTTTGAGCCACGCCGCAGGCAGGCAAGTCTAGGGACCCCCGTTCCTAGAACGCCGACAGTAGCCCCCAGGCCCAAGGCGCGCCCGGACTTGGCCGTGCGAGGAGGCGGAAGGGCAAGAGTGAAGCGCCGCGGGCCCTAACAGCCTGCGACATAGGGCGCCGCGCGGCGGTTGATTGGACGTGGGAGCCTCCACTTCCCCATGGCGCCTCGGCAACTGCACGGATTGGACAAGTCCCTACATGCAAAGCGGGTCATAATTACCTGTGATCGTGGGGGCCGTTGGTTGGCCCTCGCCAGCTATAAGTACGGACCGGCGCGCGCCCTTCCAGTTCATCCCCCTTGCTTCTCCTTTTTCTTCATGGCCCCGTTGAGGAGGTTCTCAGCCGCAGAGAAAGGGAAGGCTCACCAGGTTGAGCCCGCCTCTCCCCCGCCCAAGCGCGGCCGAGGGAGCCCTCGCAAACATCCTGTGGCCACCACGGTAGCTCCCCGCGGCCGTGGAGGCGATCTTCAGCACAACGACGGGCGGATTGCTGCGACCGAGGGGCGCGCTCCGGCTGCGCGTCCCCCTAGGCCGCGCTTTCGTGCCGCTGAAGTGCTGCTGGAGTTCGTCGTGTCGTCGGCGGAGCCGACTAGCACCCGGCTTCCACTTCCTCGCTTCCTCCTTGGCGAGCTCCCGGCCGGCGCCCTGGGCGGCCTCTGGCTCCAGGCCGACGGCAGTTGCAGCCGGGCCTCATGGGTCTCACTGGAGGTCTCCGCGGCCGGGAGCTTGTCCCTGGCCCGCGGTTGGCAGACGTTTGCCCGCGCGCGTGGCCTGAGCTGTCGGTGCACCCTACACTTCAAGTTCGACGGCGATGCCACCCTCTACGTGAGGGTGTTTGGGGAAGACGGTCGCCGCACAGGGTGTTGCCCTGAGGGTGACGACCACGGCTGGGAACCCAGCTTCGGCGATGATGGAGAGGGCAGCGCTCGCGTGGCTGGCGGCGCTCAGGGTTCCTCAAGCTTCTCTGGCTCTTCTTCAGGCGGCGACCCTTCTAGCGGAGGCCGCGGTCAGCCTCCATGCCGTCGTATCTGCTTGGGAGGTGGTAACGTGTCCGCCCGCCGTTGCGCCCTGGTGAAGCACGAGAGGGAGTCCGCCTGAGCTCCGGAGGCAGCTCGGGCCTTCCCTGCGGGCCGATGTGAGGCGAGCTGCACCAGATTTGTTCTTTCTTTTCCTTTTTCCTGCATAACAAAGACAGTAGTGTGGAGCCCCGCGGGGGTGTGTTTGGGTTATTGCTGTTAATCATCGTTTTGCTTTCGTTATCGTACCTTCCGGCTACGTTCCCTCGCGTGGATAGTTCCTGGCATCTGCCGTGGGGGGCGACCGACCCAGGCCCTTTGTTTGTGTCGTGGTGCCCGTGGGGCACGGACTGGAGGGGTGCTCCTGTAATGGGCCCAGGTCGCGAACCCTTTGAATGACTAGGATAGGAACACTCGCGAGGGCGCTCGGCTGCCCCCCCTCGCGAGGCCTTGCACAAGAGAAATCGAGGTAGGAGAGTGAAAAGTCGAAGAACCACAAGCCAAAGACGGCAAAAACTTCAATAAAACTTCGAATGAGAAGGAACAAGCCAACTGCGGAAAGCAAATGAAAAGCCGCGTTCGGCACCTAATCTAGTCTTCGACGTCTTCTCACCAGCGTGGAGCTAAGTGCTGCCACATGGCGTGGGAGGGAGCCCCAGGGCCTGAGGCCGGCGCTCCTGAGACTCCGGGGCATGTACAGCCCCAACTCATTATTACGTGAGAGTGTCACGGGCGGCGAGCTTCAGAGGCGTTGGCCTTCTTCACAGGCTCCGGGCCTTTTCCAAAACGCGATAGCTTCACAGGCATTCGCCTTCGTCACAGGCTCTGGGCCTTTTCCAAAACGCGATAGCTTCACAGGCTCTGGGCCTTTTCCAAAATGTGATAGCTTCACAGGCATTCGCCTTCTTCACAGGCTCTGGGCCTTTTCCAAAACGCGATAGCTTCACAGGCATTCGCCTTCTTCATAGGCTCTGGGCCTTTTCCAAAACGCGATAGCTTCACAGGCATTCGCCTTCTTCACAGGCTCTGGGCCTTTTCCAAAACGCGATAGCTTCACAGGCATTCGCCTTCTTCACAGGCTCTAGGCCTTTTCCAAAACGCGATAGCTTCATAGGCATTCTCCTTCTTCACAGGCTCTGGGCCTTTTTAGGGGTAGAACCTCTAGAGGTGCTGGATGTTCCATGCATTCTGGACTGGCACCCCCTCCTGAGTCTCCAAGTGTGCGGAGCCGGGCCTGGAAACATGAACAACTTTGAACGGGCCCTCCCACATGGGAGAG
>NC_041380.1:210725977-210758697 GCF_002162155.2 Triticum dicoccoides
GATAGCTTCACAGGCATTCGCCTTCTTCATAGGCTCTGGGCCTTTTCCAAAACGCGATAGCTTCACAGGCATTCGCCTTCTTCACAGGCTCTGGGCCTTTTCCAAAACGCGATAGCTTCACAGGCATTCGCCTTCTTCACAGGCTCTGGGCCTTTTCCAAAACGCGATAGCTTCACAGGCATTCGCCTTCTTCACAGGCTCTAGGCCTTTTCCAAAACGCGATAGCTTCATAGGCATTCTCCTTCTTCACAGGCTCTGGGCCTTTTTAGGGGTAGAACCTCTAGAGGTGCTGGATGTTCCATGCATTCTGGACTGGCACCCCCTCCTGAGTCTCCAAGTGTGCGGAGCCGGGCCTGGAAACATGAACAACTTTGAACGGGCCCTCCCACATGGGAGAGAGCTTGTGCAGCCTCTCCCTGGAGAGAACCCGCCTGAGCACGAGGTCTCCTACCTCGAGAGTTCTGGGGCGGATGTTGCGGCAGTGGTATCGCCGCAGTGCTTGTTGGTACCTCGCCGCTCGTAGCGTAGCTTCTCGGCGATGTTCCTCCCCCAGCATGAGGTCCATCCCCCGCATGGCGTCCTGCTGCGCCTCGTCGAATGCCAGGACCCGCGCGGAGCGACGTCTGACCTCGTGAGGGAGGACCGCTTCGGCTCCGTAGACCAGGAAGAACGGGGTCTCTCCAGTCGGCTTGGTCGCGGTTGTGCGGATGGACCACAACACGGACTGAAGCTCGTCGTACCAACCTCTGCCGCAAGCCTCCAGCTTCTTCTTGAACGTCCTGGTCTTGAGGCCCCTCAGGACCTCCGCGTTGGCTTGCTCGGCCTGGCCATTGCATCGGGGGTGTGCCACCGAAGCGTAGCATATCTGCGTTCCAAGGTTAGCACAGTATGTTTTGAAGAGGTTACTGGTGAACTGCGAACCGTTGTCCATGATGATGCGATTCGGCACCCCGAACTGGCTCATGATGCCCTTGATGAACTTGACCGCGGAACCCGCAGGAATGGTGCAGACAGCCTCCACTTCACCCCACTTGGTGAACTTGTCCACGGCGATGTAGAGGTAGCGGTAGCCCCCGGGCGCCCGAGGAAACGGGCCTAAGATGTCCAGCCCCCAGACTGCAAATGGCCACGAAAGGGGGATAGTCTGCAAGCCTCCTGCTGGCTGATGGATCTGCTTGGCGTGGAACTGGCAGGCCTCACAAGCTTTCACTAGTTCGACGGCGTCATTGAGCGCGGTGGGCCAATAAAACCCACTGCGGAACACCTTGCCAACGAGGGTCCGTGATGATGAATGATGTCCATAGTCTTCACCATGTATATCTTCCAGTAGTTCCTTCCCTTGCTCCCTGGAGATGCAGCGCAGGGATACATCGTTTGGCTGCTTCCGGTAGAGCTCTCCATCCTTGATGCAGTATGCCGTGGCCTGGCGTGCCACTCGCTCCGCTTCCTCCTCCTTCTCCGGCAGGGTCCCTTGCATTAGGTAACTCTGGAGCTCCGCGATCCAACATCCCTCCTGAGGTTCCATCATCAGGAGCAGGCGTGCTCCTGAGGCCGGGCCATAGGCCGGAGCCCCTGAGGCAGGTGGCTGGGGGAGCTCCTCCCGGGGCTGAGCCGTGTTCGATAATGACAGCAGGGCTGAGGGCTTGAAGAGCCGCTCCTCGAAAACGCCAGGCTCCTGAGGTAACCGCCTGGACGCCCGTTTGGCGATGTCGTCGGCCTCCTGATTGGTGCCACGGGGAACATGCTGCAACTCCAACCCCCAGAACTTCTTCTCCATCCTGCAGACCTCCGCTAGGTAGGCTTCCATGTGCTCATCCTTCGGCTCGTACACCTTGTTGGAGAAATTGACAAGGAGCTGCGAATCGCCCTTGATGGTGAGGCGTTTCACCCCCAGGGCAGCCGCGGCCTTCAAGCCCGCTATTAAACCTTCATACTCCGCTATGTTGTTGGAGACCTTTTCACCTTGCTGAAAACAGAGCTGCACGGCGTAATAGAGCTTGTCCTGAGTGGGCGATATAAGCACCACCCCAGCCCCCGCGCCATGCCTGGAGAACGCCCCATCGAAGTACATGACCCAGCCTTCTGGCGCCTCGCTTCCCAGGGACAGGGACCGATCCTCGTCGGCCTTGAGGCCTGGCGCCTCCGTCCATTCTGCCACAAAATCTGCCAACGCTGCTCCCTTGATGACTCTGGTCGTGCTGAATTCGAGCTGAAACGCTTGCAGTTCTATGTTCCACTCAGCGACCCTTCCAGCTGAATTAGGGCTCCTGAGCACTCTCTCCAGGGGGTATGACGAGATGTCCTTGATGGGGTGACCCTGAAAATAGTGCCACAGCTTGCGCGAGGCTACCAGTAGCGCGAGGAGGAGTTTCTGAGGCATGGGGTACCGTGCCCTTGCATCCCGCAACACCGAGCTGACGAAGTACACTTGGTGCTCAACGAGGTGGAGTGCGTCAGTGCTGGTGGCTCCCTTCGGAGACCATGGCGCCTCTTGAGGCAATGAGGCCTCCTGAGACTGGCCATCTGGGAGAGGGGCCTCTTCCGCCTCCGGTGCGCCCCTCTATGGCGGCTGATCCTCCTCAGCCACGATGGCAGTTTCTGTGGGCCTTCCTTGTCCCTGTTCTGCTTTGTCCCGGGCTGCTGCCGCAGTTTTGATTCGGCGCTCCTCTCTGACTGCCACCAAGGCTGCACTAGCGGAGTAGGGAGTGGCGGCGAGGTAAAGCACCAGGGGCTCTTGAGGGCGCGGAGCCACCATGACCGGTGGGTTGGTCAGGTATCTCTTGAGATCCTGGAATGCCTTGTCGGCCTCTTCAGTCCACTCGAAGGGCCCCTTTTTCTTCATTAGCTGGAAGAAGGGCAGCGCTCGTTCCCCCAACTTGGAGATGAAGCGCCCTAGCGCGGTCACGCGCCCTGTGAGCTTCTGCATTTCTCTGAGGGTCTTTGGCGGGCTCATGTCTTCCACCGCCTTGACCTTCTCCGGGTTAGCCTCGATGCCTCGGCGGGATACGAGGAAACCCAAGAGCTTGCCCGAGGGGACTCCGAACACACACTTCTCTGGGATGAGCCGTAGGTTCACTGCGTTGAGGCTCGCAAAAATTTCCTCCAGGTCTTGTATCAAGGTCCTGGCCTCCCGAGACTTTACCACAATGTCATCGACATAAGCTTCAACATTCTTCCCGAGCTGCGGGCCCAAGGTGATGTGCATCAGCCGCTGAAAGGTTGCCCCTGCGTTACGCAGCCCGAATGGCATGCATGTGTAGCAGTACACCCCACACGGGGTTAGGAAGGCTGTCTTCTCGATGTCTTCTACCGCCATCTTGATCTGGTGATACCCAGAGAAGGCATCCAAGAAGCATAACAGGTCGCATTCCGCAGTGGAATCGACGATCTGGTCGATGCGGGGGAGCGGGAATGGATCTTGCGGGCATGCTTTGTTGAGGTTGGTGAAGTCGACACACATGCGCTCCTTCCCTCCCTTCTTCGGCACAACGACAGGGTTGGCTAACCAATCCGGGTATCGGACCTCGCGAATGACCCCAGCGGCTTCTAATTTGCGGGTCTCTTGGACGATGAAGGCCTGCTTTTCTGTGGACTGCCACCTGGCCTTCTGCTTCACAGGGCACACGTTGGGGCACACGTTGAGGTGATGCTCGATTACACTCCTAGGGATCCCTGCCAACTGGTCAGGCTCCCAAGCGAATACCTTCTTGTTTGCGCGCAGGAACCCGACCAGGGCCTCCTCCTGCTCGGGTTTGAGGTGGGCGCCTATGGTGAAAGTGGCATTGGTGGACCCGTCCTCATCAACGGGTATCTGCTTGGTTTCTGCCTTGTCTTGGGTGAACAACTGTTTCTTCTTGGCGGGTGCAGCCCCCTTGGGCTTGGGGGTCTCCAAGTCGGTGGGTTGTGCCGGTGCCGCCGTCTTGAAGGCGAGCTTGAGCACCCACAACGCGTCCCCGGTGTCCCGTGCACAGTGAGGACACCGCTGCTCCCGGGCATCTTCATGAGGTTGTACGCCGGGTGCGTCGCGGCCATGAACTAGGCTAGCACTGGGTAGCCGAGGATGGCATTGTAGGGGAGGCCGATGGGGGCGATGTCGAAGTCGACCAGCTCCGTGCGGAAGTTGTCGTAGGTGCCGAAGGTTACTGGTAGCCGGATCTGTCCCAAGGAGCTGGACGACTCGCCCCCAACGCCTGAGAAGGGCCGGCTGGGTTGCAGCTGTTCCAGGGGTATGCAGAGGAGGTTGAAGGCCTCGACCGAGAGCATGCTGAGGCCCGCGCCGCCATCAATGAGGGTTCTGGTGACGGCCACCTGGCAGATGGTGGGGGTGCACAGCATGGGGAGCGCACTCGAGCAGGCCGAGTTGGAGGGGTGGTCCTCCGAGCTGAAGGTCAGGCCGGTCTCGGGCGCCGCCCGGTCCAGGGGAGCCCCCTGCCGCGTGGAAGTGGCGCTGACCCGGCGGATGAACGTCTTGACGTGGTGACTCGTAGGCGGCGCCTACGAGCCGCCCAAGAGGGCCGCGACGACCGGGGGTGTTGGCGCAGCGCGATGGGCGGGGAAGAGGTTGCGGGGCTCTTCCCAAGAAGCCACGGAGGCTGCCGGCGGGTGGGGCGGCCATGTGCGCTGGGCGCCGGTGAGGGCCATGGGGAGCCAGTTGGCCACGACCCTATCATCACCTCCGGCTTCGAGGAGGGCCTCCTCGCTCGCCAGCAAGAAGGCCAGGGAATCTGTCGTGCCGCCGTAGTGCGGCAGCGTCGTTGGCTTGAGCTTGTCCGGTCACCGTGCCCGTTGCAGGGCTGGGGCCAGGGCTCGGAGCCCCCTGGCCCCCGTGCTGGCGCCGGCGGCCGGAGCGGGTGACGCACTACCCATCGCGAGGCGGGCCGTGGCGGTGGCGGAAGAGAAAACTCCGGTGCACCCCTACCTGGCACGCCAAATGTCGGATTTCGGGTTTCGGCTGACCCTTGAGGTTCGAACACTGGGGTGCGCACGGAGATTTCGCCTCCTACCTACCTGCACCCCTCCGCCTCGCTAAGATCTAAACTGTGGAAAGAACAACACAAGAGACACAGGGTTTATACTGGTTCGGGCCACCGTTGTGGTGTAATACCCTACTCCAGTGTGTGGTGTGGTGGATTGCTTCTTGGGCTGATGATGACGAACAATACAAGGAAGAACAGCCTCGCAAGGGTCTGTTCTTGGCTGGGGCGATGAACTACGGGGAGGAGTTCAGTCACACTTCTCTCTCTCTCTCTCTGATCCTTTCTTTTTCTCTCCTCCGAACCCCCTTGCTCTGTGGGTGGCTGGTCCTATTTATAGAGGCCCTGGTCCTCTTCCCAAATATCGAGCGGGAAGGGAGCTAACAATGGCGGGCTAATTTGAAGGGGGACAGCTAGTATCAGCTATCCTGACAAAAGTAGTCTTCGCCTGTGCAAAGCTCTGGTGATGACGCCGTCTTGGGCTCCACGGTGACCTCCGTTTCGTAGTCCTCCTGGTCTTGGTCTCGTTGCACTGAAATGGCAACCTTTGCCTGACGCCTCGGTACTCCGCGGCTGCGCTTGCCCCCTTTGCACCAAAGAGGAAGGGAGGACACTGCGCGGGCTGGCACCCACCTGGCGCCCTTGGTCGTCACGGCTTGCGTCACGGGCACCTCGTGAGGTACCCCGCCTTGATCTCTCCGCCTCCTTGTGAGCCAGCCTGACGAGGCCGTGCCTGAGGAAGCTCCGCATCGTCCGCCCCGCGAGGCTTGGCCCCTCGCGAGGGTCTTGGGTTTGTGTTGGTGAAGATGGGTCGCGCTGGGCCCCTTTTGAGCTACGCCGCAGGCCGCAGGCAGGCAAGTTTGGGGACCCCCGTTCCCAGAACGCCGACAATGGAGATCTCCCCCTATATCTTGTAATTCATACACGCATTTAACATATAATATGAAGAATTTGAAATGCATGATGAAATATGGTGCCTGATGAAATTCAACATGTGTGCAATAATATTAACGAGGAATAAGCATGCAGAATAGTGCATCAAAAGTATCAGAGCATAGTGCATCAAAAGTATCAGAGCATCATCGGGTTTAAGATTACAACTCGATCCAATAAAGTTTAAGAAGAACGAGAGTTGTAACTTAGCAAAAAACGCCCATATAGTAGACCTGCTTGAAGACTAACTCATATTTCTCCCCCTTTGTCATCGAATGACCAAAATGATCGAAAATGAGGACTAACGCCCCTAAAGATAATCATGTTGAAGAAGGAGCGCCAGTGTTGTTGGGGTCGTTTGTTGACGTAGGGCCTGCCGCAGTGTCGTCCAAATCTTCATGTTCATTAGTGTCGCACGATGAAGAAAATGAGCTGGACACCAGAGAAGGAAACTGGACCTGCTTGAATTTCTTCGGTGGAGGTGCAGACCAGTCAAAATCTTCTTTGAGACCCATGTTCTTCAGATCTTCTTCACCATACAGATGTGACAGGATTGCCCAGGTGTGACCGAAGACTTGATGGAGATAGTAGTGTTTTTTCTTCACTACATTGTGTGTGGCAGTCATGTTGTGAAGAAGTGAACCAAACTGACGCTTAACCCATTTGTGATTTCGATCCACCTTCTGGTGAAGACTAAGCAGAAGTTCACGGTCAGTCATCACGCGCGGAGCAGTGGCTTGAGGAGTGGACTTAGGTGCATTGGCAGAGTCATGTGTGGCAGAGTCATCATTGGTGGAATAAGATGCAGCTTTGCGAGACTGACCATCCAATGGACGAATGCCTTCATCTATTACAGCTAGTGCCTTGCCCTTTCCATCAACTAAGGAATATGTCTGCTTGAGGACTTCAATTGGGGGCAAGTAGCTGAGGTGATTCTGGAAATCAGCTTTGTAGTTGAGTGAAGACCTTGTCCTGAGGAATCTCATAATCCAAGGTGCATAAGTCTTCAGCTCAAACGGTGACAGTGCAACATTTGCCATAGTCCTCATTAAGAAATCGTGATAATTGACAGGAATGCCATGAACGATGTTGAATACCAGATTCTTCATGATGCCAACAATTTCCTCATCAGATGAGTCGTGGCCTTTGATGGGACTGATTGTCCTCGTAAGAATATGATAGATAGTTATGGGCACGTACAGCGATTCCTTCACGAGGAATTTGGTTCATGGTGCCTGACCTGGTTTCAAAGGCTTCATCAGCACCTGCATGTAATGATGTGTGAGCTCAGGTTCACTGCAGATGCAGCGTGCTTCTTCAAGGGGAGGACTGAGGCTGGTGTAGTGTAGTGAGTGTTTTCAGACATCTAGTCCAGCATCCATGAATTCACATCTTCAGCATCTCTAGTGATGTGCAGTGTTGCATAGAATTGAAGAATCAGTTCTTCATTCCAATCGGCTAGTGCAGTGTAGTGAGTGTTTTCAGACATCCAGTCCAGCACCCATGAATTCACATCTTCAGCATCTCCGGTGATGTGCAGTGTTGCATAGAATTGAAGAATCAGTTCTTCATTCCAATCACAGATGTTAGAGCAAAAGTTGAGTAGTCCAGCGTCGTGAAGAACACTGAGGACTGGTGCGAAGCACGGAAGAGATTCCATATCCACGTGAGGAATATGCTCATGGTAGAAGATTTTCTCCTTGTTGAACAGCACTGAGGAATAGAAATTCGCTTGACTGGCAGTCCAGAAACGCCTCTTCCTAATGTGAGAAGAGTCATATGGGTTGTAATCTTCGAAGAATACGTGCTCGCCGAAGAAATCATCAGCCTTGAACTTTTGCTTGCGTGAGAAAGGATCCTTTGGCTTCCGCAGAGGAGTGTTAGTGAGTTGCATCACGACCTTAGGAATCTCAATCGCAGGTTCTTCAGGCTGAGGGATTTCTGGTTCCTCCTCAGTGGCAGTCTGCGTCGTTGGTTGTTCAACAGCAGTAGTTTCTTCAGCGCTAGTGGCTGGAATTTCCTCATGGACAGATGCAGTGGGATGAGTTTCTTCAGAGCCCATGTGAACAGTTTGTGTGGGGGACTGAGGAATTTGTTGTCGAGGGGTGAACATTGGAGAGTTTGGATGCTGACTTTCCCGAATTCATCACTGATTACGGGTGTGGAGCAGCCAATGTCCACATCTTCATCTTCCATTTCTTCAATGCCAGCCTCTTCAGCTGTGAATTGAGGCATAGGCGAGGAGATGATAGGTGTTGAAGGAATCGCATCCACTTCAATTTCTTCATCCAACGGTTCAGACGAAGCAGCAGAAGGAGTTTCTTCATCAGATCCGCTGGGGATCACATATTCTCCATTAAAAGGAACAAGGTCCTTTGATGGCCTGGTTGAGATGGGAACAACATCAATCAGATTTGCAAACGAACTTGTCATAGGCTTCATTTTCTTCGGAGCTGAAGAATCTGAAGCAGCTGATGCTTTCCTTTTCTTCACTGCAGCACGCTCTGCAGCCTTGGTCTTCTTCACATCTGATGCAGATGGAAGGATTGGAGTTGAAGTTGGTGCAGGAGCAGATGAGGAATTTGGTTGATTTTCTTCAGGCACAACTGATGCAGTTGCCCTGAGTTCTTCAGTTTCTTCAGACACACCACTAGTGGGTGCCCTGGCAATTTCTTCAGCAGCTGGAATGCAGTTATCAGCCCTGGAACGCACATTATCTTTAGCAGCCTGATTGTCATAAGCGGTGCTGGCATTTTCTTCAGTAGGCTGAGCAAATGCTTCAGCCTGAGGAATTTCCTGTTGCGTTGGGGTTGCAACATTGGAAGTGAAGTTATCCGCAAGTTTCACAAAACGAACCTTGGCTCCAAGCCAATCAGCGCGATATGCTTCAAAGTCATCACTGAGTTTCTTAATCTCAGTCTGAATAGTGGCAAGTTCTTCAGTTGTCATAGAGACAACGTTTTTCTTCAGATAGCGCTCTTTCTTGTACTGCGCTTTCTTGATCTGCCTGGCCTTCTCAAATTTCCACTTTTCTTCTTGAATGAAGTGGGTCAGCATGTGACTCTGGCCAGGAGTCAGCTTGAAGTCAGGCAAGGGAGTGTTGGGGTCCTTGTGCCAATCATCAATGTAGTCGAGGATCAGCTTGGGATCCAAAAGCAGTGGCACCTCTGATCCTTTGGCTCTAGCGGCCCTGACTTGACTGTCTCTGATGATTTCTGCAAGTTCATCATCATTAGCTTCGTCTTCATCAGACGGCACTTGGAAAGCGACTTGCTTCTTTTGAGGACTTGGGCGAGGACCTCGTCCAGCAGTGGCCTTTGTCTTCAGTAGTGAGGGGCCAGCTGAGGAACTTGGTGCAGCTAAGGAACTTGCTGAGACACCTGAGGAAATGGAGATGCCGATAGTCCTTTGGCACGAGGCGAGATGCACAGGTGATGAGGATTTAGGCGGAACAGCTGAAGGCTTTGGCGGAGGAGCTGAGGACTTGGGAGGAATAGGAGCAACATGAGGAATTGGCCGTGAGGGCTTTGATGATTCTGGCCGTGAGGGCATTGCTGAGGAGCTTGGCCTTGAGGGCATTGTTGGTGAAGCACATGGCTTGCGCGCGGGCTTCTTAGACATAGCCTTCTTTGGCTTGATAGCAAAGGCCTCAGCAGAGGCAGTAGCAATAGAGTCTTCATTAAATTTCCTCACTGCTTCTCTGGCTTGCTTAGCCAGATTGGCTTGGCGCTTGGCCCATTCATCAGGATAGTCCTCACCGCGCTTGAGGCTCGTGGGATCTACTATTTGGCCAGGTGCCAATGGAGCTCTTGGGCATGGAGGATTGAGTGCGAATTTCTTCATGTACTTAGGAGTGACATATCTGTACTCCCTCCATTCTCTTGCCCATCTCCTCTAAATCCTCTGTTTGCGCACTTTGCACTCATTCTTGGTTTCCAAAGTAGGTGTGTAGTACCCAACATATATGTCATCAGGGATTTCAAACGCTGTATTTACCTCAGGCCTCTTTCCTCCCTTCTGTGGCTTCTTACCATCAGCCATTTTCTTCAGTTGAGGAATTTGAACAATTGAATTCTCTGAAGAAGAATGCAACTTTTCTTCGAGGAACGCGTATAAGAATGATGATTTTAGACACCGCGTACAATTATCGTAGGGTTCTGAGAATCAAACTCTTTGTTAATTTCTTCACACTAAGAGTGTTATTCTTCATTGATTGAAGAAAAACGTTTCTTCATGTGTTGCTCATCTAAGTCATCAATTTTGCATAAGTGTTAGGATGAGTGTCCTTTTCAAAGAACATTCGAAGATTCTAGGATATTTAGCTCACACCGCAACTTGCTAAATCTCTTCTCATCCAAGGGCTTTGTGAAGATATCGGCTAGCTGTTCTTCAGTCTTCACATGCTCAATAGAAATGTCGCCCTTCAACACATGATCACGAAGAAAATGATGATGAATCTGAATGCGCTTTGTCTTCGAGTGCTGAATTGGGTTGTGAGCAATCTTGATGGCACTCTCATTGTCACAGAAGAGAGGCACATTCTTCATGTTGACGCCGTAGTCCTTGAGAGTTTGCTTCATCCATAGCAATTGGGCACAGCAAGAACCTGCGGCAATGTACTCAGCTTCAGTAGTAGATAGTGGTACGCAGTTCTGTTTCTTCGAGGACCAACAGACCAAAGATCGTCCGAGGAAATGACATGTACCAGATGTTGACTTGCGATCCACACGATCATTAGCATAGTCAGAGTCAGAATATCCAACAAGATAAAAAGCCGAGCCCTTGGGGTACCATAATCCAAGTGTTGGTGTGTGAGCTACATATCGAAGAATATGCTTCACAGCCTTATGGTGTGATTCCTTCGGTGTAGCTTGAAATTGGGCACACATGCAAACACTAAGCATTATATCTGGCCTAGATGCACATAAGTACAATAAGGAACCTATCATGGAGCGGTATACCTTATGATCGAAGTCAATACCATTTTCATCAGTGCACATATGGCCATTTGTGGGAATAGGAATTTTGACGCCTTTGCAATCTTGCATGTTGAATTTCCTCAGTACATCCTTGAGGTATTTCTCCTGAGATATGAATATGCCATTGTGTTGTTGACGAATTTGAAGACCTAAGAAGAATTTCAACTCTCCCATCCTAGACATTTGATATTCTTCACTCATCATAGGCAAATGCATCACTATAACGTTGGTCAGTACAGCCAAAGATAATATCATCAACATATATTTGGCACACAAACAATTCACCATCATTAGATTTAGTGAAAAGAGTAGGGTCGAGTGAACCGGGTTTGAAGCCTTTCTTCATGAGGAGTTCCTTCAAGGTATCATACCAAGCCCGTGGGGCTTGCTTGAGGCCATAGAGGGCCTTGTTGAGTCTGAAGACTTTGTCAGGATTCTTTGGATTTTCAAAACCTCGGGGCTGAGCAACATATACTTCTTCCTCAAGCTTACCATTGAGGAATGCACTTTTCACATCCATTTTATATAAAGTGATATCATGATGGTTAGCATAAGCAAGTAATATGCGAATAGCCTCAAGTCTAGCAACAGGTGCAAAAGTTTCATCGAAATCAATTCCTTCCACCTGTGTGTAGCCTTGAGCTACAAGCCGTGCCTTATTCCTCAGCACAAGGCCATTTTCATCTTTCTTGTTGCGGTAGATCCACTTTGTGCTAATGATATTGTGCTTGCGAGGATCTGGACGTTTGACCAGTTCCCAGACATTGTTGAGCTCAAACTGATGTAATTCTTCTTGCATGGCCTGAATCCACCCAGGCTCTAGAAATGCTTCATCTACCTTAGTGGGCTCTGTAATAGAGACAAAAGCATACTTCCCACAAAAGTTAGACAAATGTGAAGCTTTTGGGCGTGTGAGAGGACCTGGCGCTTTGATGTCATTGATGATCTTTTCAACTTGCACTTCTTTTGCAATGCGAGGATGAGCTGGTTGTCATTGAAGAGTTTGATCAGCGTTTTCTTCAGCGCCATTTTCTTCAGCATTTTCTTCAGGTGCATTAGCTCGACGTTCTTCATGTTCTGTAATGAATTCTTCAGCAGATTCTTCAGTAGGAATGACATCCTCAGTAGCCTTAAACTTGATAGTTTCCTCAGGTGCTGGTTCATCTATCACAGTAGGTAGGTGCTCTCTTTGCGAGCCATTAGTTTCATCGAACCACACATCTACAGTTTCAACAACTTTGTGAAGAACGTTGTTGAAGACTCTGTAGGTGTGCGAGTCCTTTCCGTAACCAAGCATAAAACCTTCATGTGCTTTCGGTGCAAATTTTGAGTTGTGATGAGGATCTCTAATCGAACATTTAGCACCGAAGACTTTGAAATAACTTACGTTGGGTTTCTTGTCAGTGAGGAGTTCATAGGCAGTCTTTTTGAAGAATTTGTGAAGATATACTCTGTTGATGATCTGGCACACAATATCAATTGCCTCAGTCCAGAAACGACGAGGCGTTTTGTATTCATCAAGCATAGTGCGAGCCATCTCAGCGAGAGTCCTGTTCTTGCGCTCCACGACGCCATTCTGCTGAGGAGTATAAGGAGCAGATAACTCATGAGTAATACCAAGTTCATCAAGATAGTCATCGAGACCAGAATTCTTGAACTCAGTGCCATTGTCACTTCTGATGTGCTTGATCTTCACACCAAAGTTGGTTGAAGCCCTCGAGGAAAATCGTTTGAAGACTTCCTACACTTCATGTTTGTAAGTAACAAGGTGTACCCATGTGTAGCGAGAATAATCATCAACAATAACAAAGCCATATTGAGATGCTTCATTTGAAATAGCAGAATAATGATTAGGACCAAAGAGATCCATGTGAAGCAATTCAAATGGGCGAGTGGTGGTCATGATAGTCTTCGCTGGATGCTTGGCCTTGGTCATCTTCCCAGCTTCACAGGCTCCGCATAGGTGATCCTTGAGGAATTTGACATTCTTGATGCCAATGACATGCTTCTTCTTCGCAAGCGTGTGCAAATTCCTCATGCCTGCATGACCAAGTCGTCGATGCCAGAGCCAGCCTTCTGAAGCTTTTGCAAGTAAGCACACGGCTGGTTGTGGTCCTGTAGAGAAATCAACAATATACAGGTCTCCTCTCCTAAAGCCTTCGAAGACTTTGGAATTGTCAGCTTCCATAACCACAACACAACGGTACTTGCCAAAGACAACAACCATATCAAGATCATAAAGCATTGAGACAGACATAAGGTTGTATCCTAAGGACTCAACAAGCATGACTTTGTCCATGTGTCGATCCTTTGTAATTGCAACCTTACCTAGACCCAATACCTGACTTTTTCCTTTGTCAGTAAAAATGATATGCTTCAGATGCGACGGAGATAATGGATCATCCATCAATAGATTCTTGTCACCAGCATGTGGTTTGTACATCCACTATCGAGGACCCACTCAGTGGCTTTGGGTTGATCATCCTGCAGATGAATTAGTGTAGCTTACAAACTCATATACTTCATCAGTGAAGAATATGACATCAATTCATCAGATCAATTTCATCAAGTAAAAGAACTGATAAAGCAATATGAGGACGTGAGAAATGAAAGTTCATTTCTTCATGATTAGCCTGCGTCCTATCAGGCATGCTCAGGTCTCCAGCAAATTCTTCAGACGATTACGTGCGTCTGGAGACCTGACCCTGTAGAAGAGATTAGTTCTTTTTCTTCACCACCCACATCTGAAGGGGTGGCAAAGAGTTCATCATTCTGCGAGCTCCATACGAAAAGGATGGCATAGAAGCCAGTCCATTTCGTTTCACATAAGAGGGGTTAGAGTAAGCATACGAGTATGCAGAGAAATTCTTCGAGGACTTATGGACATAATGATTTGAAGAATAATGCACATATCCATAATCCTTAGATCTTCCCTGCAAAATAGACAGGTTAGCACGATGATGTTCATATAAGGACTTTGATCCATTTGAGGAATTTGGTCCATATGAAGAATTTGATCTGGGGTTCCTATTCTTCACAGGTGGCGTCATGATGACATTCACCTAAAGATTTTCAAGGCATCTTTTGGGAACCCATATTTTCTTCATAGGGGAGCCGTTCCTGCAGTTAGTGCCAACATATCTAGCAAATACTTCACCATTCTGATTTTGAACAGTTTATAGTTGGAGTCAATTGACTCATCATCAGAATGAGGAGATTCACATGCAAATCCAGATAAGTTACATGGATCAACTGGAGGTCCCTTTGCAGCAACCCATGTAGTTTTGGGGTACTACTCAGGCTTCCAATATGTACCATCAGCATTGAGTTTCCTCTCAAAGGCGATACCCTCTTTCCTAGGGTTCCTGTTGAGGATCTGCTTTTTAAGTACATCACAAAGAGCCTGATGCCCTTTGAGGCTTTTGTACATGCCTATCGTGTACAATTCCTTCAGCCCTGCATCGTTAGTGATACTGGCAATGTCCTCAGATGAGGAATTAGTGATAGCAGAGGCATGTGAAGAATTTGAAACATTAGCAGCATTTGAACATTCAGGTGAAGAATTAGCAGATTCACGTTCAATGCACTTCAAGCATGGAGGAACAAATTCTTCCTGAGAAGCGCTGATTTGTTGAGCAAGTAATGAATCGCGCTCCTTCTGAAGATCTTCATAACTCACTCTTAGCTTTTCAAGATCTTGCTTTCTTTGAAGAAATTCATAAGAAAGCTTCTCATGATCCGATAAGAGAGTGTTATGATGACTTTGAAGTTTGTCAAGCTTGGACTGAAGTCTCTGAAGATTTTTAGTCAAAGTTTCAGTGCGATCCATTTCTTCACCCAACATATCATCACTTTTATTTAGCATGTTTTGAACCTTTTATAAAGCCCTTTGTTGTTTTATAGCAATCTTAGCAAGTTTAGAATAGCTGGGCTTAAGGTTTTCATCAGATTCATTCTCACTTGATTCAGAGGAGGTATATTTGAGTACCTTGGCACCCTTTGCCATGAAGCAATAGGTGGGAGCGTAGTCATCATCGCTTTCATCAGCCTTGTTGGTGAGGTCATTTTCTTCAGTGTTGAAGATAGACTTGCTGACGGATGCAGTAGCGAGAGCTAGGCTCGCCACTCCGGATTCGGATTCCTCACATGTCTCCTCTTCCTCATTTT
Source organism: Triticum dicoccoides (assembly GCF_002162155.2). NCBI lineage: Eukaryota > Viridiplantae > Streptophyta > Magnoliopsida > Poales > Poaceae > Triticum > Triticum dicoccoides. The sequence goes on from NC_041380.1 coordinate 210,741,030, forward strand.
CTTCAGATTCAGCCTTAGAGTTCATTTCCTTGCCAATGAATGCCCTAGCCTTCTTGGAGCTACTCTTCTTGTGATATGAAGACTTTGAGGATTTTGATGATGAAGATTTTGTGGATTTCTTCTTTTTCTTCGCATCATCAGAACTGTAATCCTTGTATTTCTTCTTCCTTGATTCCTTTTCCCACTGAGGACAATCTTGAATGAAATGTGTAGGTTTCTTTCATTTGTGACAGAGCCTCTTCTTGTAGTCATTGGATGAGAAATCATTGCTCCTTGAGGATCTTCCAAGACGACCACGTCTTGAGAACTTTTGGAACTTCTTCACGAGCAGAGCCAGATCATGGCTCAGTTCTTCAGGATCACCAAGGCTGCTACCAGAGTCTTCATCTTCGGACTCAGATACTGCCTTGGTCTTCGGTGCATGTGTTCTGGCATAGCTTGAACCATAGAGATCTCTCTTTTCAGCAAGTTGGAACTCATGAGTATTTAGCCTCTCGAAAATATCAGCGGGATCAAGTGACTTGTAATCAGCACATTCTTGTATCATCAATGCCAGAGTGTCAAATGAGGAATCAAGCGATCTCAACAATTTCTTCACCACCTCATGGTCGGTGATGTCAGTGGCACCAAGTGCTTGAAGCTCATTTGAGATGTCAGTGAGGCGATCGAAGGGTTGTTGAACATTTTCATTGTCGAGTCTTTTGAAGCGGTTGAAGAGATTGCGAAGAACATCAACTCGAGAGTCATGCTGAGTTGAGACTCCTTCATTCACTTTGGACAACCTGTCCCAGATAAGCTTCGCTATCTCCAAAGCACTCACTCTGCCATACTGTCCTTTGCTCAGATGGCCACATATGGTATTCTTCGCTTGAGAGTCGAGTTGCTTGAATCTCTTCACATCAGCAGCATTCGGAGAAGGTGTGACTGAGGGAACACCATTTTCCACAACATACCAGAGATCGTTATCAATTGCTTCAAGATGCATTCGCATCTTATTCTTCCAGTAGGGGTAGTCCGTCCCATCGAAGGTAGGACACCCAGCAGAGACCTTGATCATACCTGCGGTCGACATAACTAAAACTCCAGGCGGTTAAACCAAAATCACACAGAAAAAGGGAGTACCTTGCTCTAATACCAATTGAAAGTGCGTTATATCGACTAGAGGGGGGTGAATAGGCGATTTTTATGAAATTCTTCATTGAGGAATTTGCCGGTGAGGAAATTCCTTAGCGAAGAACTACTAGCAGCGGAATAAGTAATCAAAAGTAAACATAACAGAATACAAGCATAGTCATCATGATGAAATGAAGATAGGCACAGAGTACAGGAAGCGTAATCACAGGATAACTCAGGATGAAGACAAACAGACTGAAGAAACTGAACTGAGGAAATTGAGAAAGTCTTCAGTCAAAGTCTTCAAACACAGATATGAACAAACACACAACACAGTTATGAGGAAATGAAAGAGTTGAGGGAATAGAACCAGTAAGCTTGGTGAAGACAATGATTTGGTAGACCAGTTCCAACTGCTGTCTCAGTTCTACATCTGGTTGGAGCGGCTGAGTATTTAAACTCGAGGACACACAGTCCCGGACACCCAGTCAAGGACACTTAGTCCAAGACACCCAGTCCTCACCATATTCTCCTTGAACTAAGGTCACACAGACCTTGTCCAATCACTCGTGGTAAGTCTTCAGGCGACTTCCAAACCTTCACAAACTTGGTCACCCAGCGATCCACAATTCCTCTTGGATGCTCTAGACCATGATGCCTAACCGTCTGGAAGAAGCACAATCTTCAAAGGTAACAAGCGTCGGATCCACTCAGGATCAATCTCTTCAGTGATGCTCAATCACTTGGGATTTGTAGGTGTTTGGGTTTTTGGTTTTTCCTCACTTGATGATTTTCGCTCAAAGTCCTCAAAGGATGGGTTGCTCTCAAATGACAAGTGTCAGTTTCTCTCGGAGCAGCCAACCAGCTAGTGGTTGTAGGGGGTGGCTATTTATAGCCCAGGGAGCAGCCTGACATGATAAGACATAAATGCCCTTCAATGATATGACCGTTAGGTGGATAGATATTTTGGGACAGCTAGCGAATAGCACAACAACGGTCGGAATTTTGAGTAGCAACATCCTCAGGGCTATCATGTTCCTCACTGTGTAGGCAATCCACACTGGCGAATTCCTAACTCCTCAGTCAAGACAAATTCCTCAGAGACCAGAAGAACTTCGTCTCTGTCACTGAAGAAATTGACTGAACTGTATGAGATTTCCAATGGCTTCACTCGAAGGGATTGGTAGGTGTAGGATTTTGAGTTGAGCATCACATGGAAATTTTTCCTTAGTATTTCCTCGACCCCCTTTAACAGTACGATGTTTCCTATGACTCAAGAAAGAGAGAAACAAAACTATGAAAACAAAAGTCTTCAAGCTTCATATTCCTCGCATGAATATCAAGTCTCCACGGACACACCAATTTCTTCACTTTCAAAGTCTTCATGAAAGTCTTCAAAAATACCAAAATCTTCAGTCAAAGATATTCATTTTTAGGGGTCGACTTTTCCTATAAATGTCAAACTCCTCATAGACTTATAGACCTGTGTACACTCACAAACACATTAGTCCCTTAACCTATAAGTCTTCAATACACCAAAATCACTAAGGGGCACTAGATGCACTTACAACGTCATCACATCGTGCATTCCAGCATAGTCAATCTCCTAGATCTCTTCGGACCTTCCATAGAATCTTTAAGTTGTGCCGTTGGCATCGGTCACGCATTGAATTGTCACCCCAGAGTTCTGGTAATCACTGTCCATGTCTTTGGCCTCTGTGTAGAACGTGTACCCATTGATATTGTAGGACTGATAGGTTGCGAGCTTGGGCGCATGGCCATGTGCTAAGGTGTGTATGAGCAATCCGTCCGAACTACCCTCTTCCGAGGGATTTTCAAGAACTTGCTGTTTAAACCAACGCAAGAAAGTGGCGTTGTGCTCTACAGTAACTTCGTCGTCCGTCTTGAGCATCCCCTTATCACGGTACTTCTTTGCGATGATTTCTTTGTGCTGTGCCACATAATCATCTACCACATCTAGGTGTTGTAGCACTACTAAGTTAGCCCTGTCAAAGTTGTTCCGTCGATCCAAGTAGTCCACGTGCAATTCCCTCCGGTCGTTGTTGTGACCACCTCCTTCGAGCTTCCCATCGTGCTTCTTGACGGGCAAACCAACAACAGGGTCTATGACGCTTATATAATTCTCACAAAAGGAGACACACTCTGTAACGCCCTCGATGCGGCTATATCTCCCATGTGTCAAAGCACGACTTAGAGGCATAACCGCATTGAAAGCAATATCGCAAGTGAGGTAATCTTCACAACAACCCATGTAAATAAATAAAGGGGAAAGGTACATAGTTGGCTTACACTCACCACGCCACACAAATACATAAATAAGTCATTACATTCATCCAATACACTCAGGGTCCGACTACGGAACCAAAATAAAGATCAACCCCTAAATGCGACAAAGTCCCCGATCGCCCCAATTGGGCACCTCTACTGATCATCTGGGAAAGACACGTAGTAATGACGAGAGTCTTCATCGAACTCCCACTTGAGCTCGGTCATATCATCTGGAGCAGTATCATCGGTCTCTGCATCTGGTTTTGGAAGTAATCTGTGAGTCACGAGGACTCAGCAATCTCACACCCTCGCAATCAAGACTATTTAAGCTTATAGGTAAGGTAAAGGTATGATGTGGAGCTGCAGCAAGTGACTAGCAGATATGGTGGCTAACACGCAAATGAGAGCGAGAAGAGAAGGCAAAAGCACGGTCGAACAACTATGATCAACAAGTGATCCTAGAACAACCTACGTCAAGCATTACTCCAACACCGTGTTCACTTCCTGGACTCCGCCGAGAAGAGACCATCATGGTTACACACGCGGTTGGTGCATTTTAATTAAGTTAAGTTCCATGTTATCTACAACCAAACATTAACAAATTCCCATCTGCCCATAACCGCGGGCACGGCTTTCGAAAGTTCAAATCCCTGCTGGGGAGTCCCAACTAAGCCCATCACAAGCTCTCATGATCAACAAAGGATATTCCTTCTCCCAAGACAATCCGATCAGACTCGGCATCCCAGTTACAAGACATCCTCGACAATGGTCAAACAAGTCCAGCAACACCGCCCGAATGTGCCGACAAATCCCGATAGGAGCTGCACATATCTCATTCTCAGGGCACACTCAGATAGGTCAAGCTATGAGTAAAACCAACCCTCATGTTTCCCCGTGGTGGCCCCGCAGGCTGCCCAGTTCGGACCAACACTCAGAGGAGCACTGGCCCAGGGGGGGTTTAAATAAAGATGACCCTTGGGCTCCGGAAACCCAAGGGAAAAAGAGGCTAGGTGGCAAATGGTAAAACCAAGGTTGGGCATTGCTGGAGGAGTTATATTCAAGGCGAACTGTCAAGGGGTTCCCATTATAACCCAACCGTGTAAGGAACGCAAAATCCGGGAACATAACACCGATATGACGGAAACTAGGGCGGCAAGAGCGGAACAAAACACTAGGCATAAGGCCGAGCCTTCCACCCTTTACCAATTATATAGGTGCATTAAGATAAACAAGATAATATGCATGATTTGGAAAGGAATGATTGAACCTGGCCTCAACTTGGAAATCCAAGAGTGCCACTAGAAAGGGAGTTGATTTCGGTCGAAATTGATATAAAGATCACCGGAATCGGATGCACGGTTTAGAAATGGCAAGCAAAACAGATATGGCACCGGTCTGCGATAAACAACAATTAGCCTCCTAAATGCATCAAGATAAATAAGCTACTGCACTCAAACATGGCAACAAAATACATTTCAGGGATCCACTCATGATGCTTGACAAAAGATGAACAATGAGCTACGGCTAATTCACTCATTAACAGGTTCAAACAAGCATGACAAAAGTGCAAAACATTACAGGTTTCAGACTTTGCAAAAATAACAAGTCAGGAATTTATTATCAGGAAGCAATGTTTAGAGCATGATAACTACATGCTACAGGAACATATCATGGCAAAGCAAGGCATTGCATGAAGCTACTCAAAGCATATAACAAAAGTCCCTTAGTGACCATGAGCCAAAAGGGCTCAAAAAATACAATTACAAGCATGTGAACATAGCAAAAATATAAACATATTCAGACTTAGTGAAAAACTGGAGCATGCAAAACAGATTAACAAGTAGACATGTTTACGAACTCAATGCACTCACTAGGAGGCATTGCATGACAAAATAAGCATACACCCAGCAAATAGACATGGCATATAAGCTAGACATGGCACGAACAACAAAATAGCATGCATGGATCAACTACAACAAGCTCGGCAAAATCGCTAAACATGTTCACAATCTGCCAGGAACATTTTATAGCAAAAGTAGAGCTCGATTGACTCAAGCTAGGGTGCTCCATAATTGCAAACAAAGACATGGATGTATAGAGCACAACATTATCTAAAAAACATCCTTACTGATCATCCTCAAAAGAGGCACGAATCACTAGGAAACAACATGAACATATGGCATAAAAATTACAGCAGGACAAGGACTTAGTGAAATTCTAAGTCCATGAAATCAACATCATTGAGTAAGCTACTTTGCATCCTTGTGCTAGTCACCACAAAGATCAAAAAAATACATGACATACACCCCTGTAAAGATGGCATGGCATTCTACAAAACACATGTAGAGCTCAGGATCATAGCATGCACACATTAATCATGTCAAAAATGACAAAAGGCCATTTGCTGAAACAGATCTGAAATAATCATCACATAGCCCTCTTCCAACAGCATTTCTGGCATCAAGATGAGCTCAAATGAAATGATGTACTCGTCGAGGCGAACATTTTGATATGCTACATGCACGAATCGGAGCTACGGATGCAGAGTTATGGCATGTGGAAGAATGCAAAAATACTAGGGTTAGGGACGAAAAAGTCAACCCAAACTTCAGATCTGAGATCCAGATCGCCTCCGACGGTTACTGTAGCGTGCAGTGCCCGAGGTTCACTGGCCGGAGTCGTGCACGCGGTGGCCGGAGCTGGACTCGAGTAAGAGGAAGGAGAGGCCCGCCGGAGTCGGGGCGGCGCCGGTGTTGGGGCGTTGCGTGCGGCGCCAGCCGGAGTCGTGGCACGGTCCGGCGGGGCGGCAAGGGCGAGGTCGACGAGGCGGCAGGGCTGGCGACTGGCGAGGCGGCGGGGAGAGCGGGGCGGCGCGGGGCAGCGGCTCGCCGTAGCGCGAAGGGACGGAGCGGCACGGGCGGCGCGCCTGGAGGTGGGCTCGGGGGCCCGAACCGGGCCTCCCGGGCAAGCGGCGGAGAGGGTTCGGCGGGGACACGTGGTGTCACCCGATAGGTCCGGCGGAGCGGGCGGACACGTCCAACGCGCGGATTTTTGTCCGGCGGCGGCGGGTGGAGTTTTTGCTAGGGTTAGGGTAGAATGACCCGAAAATTTTGGGGGAGGTCTAGTTTTATAGGTAGAGGCAGCTAGGAAGCTCCAAATGAGGTGCGGTTTGCGGCCATGCGATCATGATCGAATGCTCTATATTATGGGACAGGTTTAGGTGGGTTTTGGTCCACTTTGGAGAGGTGTTGGGCTGCAACACACACGAGGCCTTCTCGGTCCCTCGGTTAACCGTTGGAGTATCAAACGAAGTCCAAATGGCACGGAACTTGACAGGCGGTCTATCGGTAGTAAACCAAGGCCGCATGACAAGTCTCTGTCCAATCCAAAAACCTTTAACACCCGCACATGAAAAGAGGTAGAAAGGACCACCGGAGGACATAGGAGCGCCGGAATGCAAAACGGACAACAGGGAAAATGCTCGGATGCATGAGACAAACACGTATGCAATTGCAATGCACATGATGACATGATATGAGATTCATGACAAAGACAAAACACACGAAGACAAAAACCCGACAATGAGGAAATAAAATAACTTAGTGCCGTAAACGGCAAGAGTCGGAATATAAATAAGGTAAATTACATCCGGGGTGTTACAACACTCCACCACTACGAAAGGATCTCGTCTCGAGATCTAGGACTGGAAAGACTCCGAGAATTCAGAACAGAGGTGATCCTCGCGTTCCCAGGTAGCTTCACGGTTGGAATGATGTGACCACTTGACTTTGAGGAATTTGATAGACTTGTTGCGAGTCTTGCGCTCAGTTTCTTCAAGAATAGCAACGGGGTGCTCACGATAAGACAGGTCTTCTTGGAGATCAATGTCTTCGAAGTTGACGGTGCGATCAGGGGTCTTGAAGCACTTGCGGAGCTGAGAGACATGAAACACGTCGTGCACGTTTGCAAAGTTGGAGGGAAGCTCAAGTTGATAGGCGAGATCGCCTCTCTTGCTGACGATCTTGAAAGGACCCACGTATCTAGGGGCAAGCTTCCCTTTGATACCGAAGCGACAAATACCTTTCATTGGAGAGACGCGGAGGTAAACATGGTCTCCGATCTCGAAAGCCAAGTCACGATGTTTGCTATCATAGTAGCTCTTCTGGTGCGATTGAGCGGCTTTGAGATTATCACAAATGACTTTGCACATCTCTTCTGCCTCTGTGATCAAGTCATTGCCAAGAAGTTGGTGTTCACCAGTCTCTGACCAGTTAAGAGGAGTACGACACTTCCTGCCATAGAGAATTTCAAATGGGGCCTTGCCCAAACTCGCTTGGAAGCTATTGTTGTAGGAAAACTTGGCATATGGAAGACAATCTTCCCACTTCATACCGAAAGAGATGACGCAAGCCCTGAGGATATCAGAATCTGATTGACTCGCTCGACTTGGACACTAGTTTGAGGATGAAAAGATGTGCTGAAACGGATGTTGGTGCCCATGGCCTTCTGAAAAGAATCCCAAAACTTGGAGGTGAAGATGCTGCCATGATCTGAAGAAATCAACTGCGGAATGTCGTGCAGAGAGACAATCCGGGAGGTATATAGCTCTGCCAATTGAGCTGCTATGATAGATTCTTTGATAGGAAGGAAATGAGCCACTTTAGTGAGTTTGTCGATGACAACGAATATAGCATCATTTCCACGCTTGGACTTTGGAAATCCAGTCACGAAGTCCATCTCAATATAGTCAAACTTCCATTCTATAATGGCAAGAGGTTGGAGGAGACTAGCTGGTCGTTGGTGTTCCGCTTTCACTCTTCTGCATACATCACATTCATTCACGAACTGAGCAATCTCGCGCTCCATTCGAGGCCACCAATACGACTGCTTGAGGTCATGGTACATCTTTGTACTTCCAGGGTGGATAGAGAGGAGTGAATTGTGAGCCTCGTTCATAATGACTTTACGAAGGTCACCTTTAGGCACAAAAATGAGATCCTCAAAGAAGAGAGTATCCTTGTCATCAAGGCGATAGCACTTGTACTTGGGTTGACTCTTAGCAATCCCAATATTCACCTTCTTCACCATAGCATCAAGAAGTTGAGCCTCGCAAATCTGATCTTCCAAAGTAGGAGAGACTTGGAGGTTGGCGAGGAAACCTTGAGGAACAACTTGCAGATTGAGTTTGCGGAAAGCTTCACAAAGCTCGGGTTGGTAAGGCTTGAGAATCAAACTGTTGCAGTAAGCCTTCCTACTCAATGCGTCAGCAATTACATTGGCCTTGCCTGGAGTATATTCGATACTCGGATTATACTCTTGAATCATTTCGACCCAACGAGTCTGCCTGAGGTTGAGATTTGGCTGAGTGAAGATGTACTTGAGACTCTTGTGGTCAGTGAAGATGTACACTTTTCTTCCCAATAAGAGATGTCTCCAAGTTAAAAGAGCATGCACAACTGCCGCCAACTCGAGGTCACGAGTGGGTAGTTCTTTTCGTTGGGCTTCAACTGGTGAGAGGTATAGGCCACAACTTTCTTCTCATGCATCAACACTGCACCAAGACCTTGAAGGGAAGCATCATAGAAGACCTCGAACGGTTTGGATTCATCAGGAGGAGTCAGAACTGGAGCAGTGACTAACTTCTCTTTCAGGGTGTTGAAAGCAATGTCACATTCAGGAGACCAAACGTACTTCACATGCTTCTAGAGAAGGTTGGAAAGAGGCTCCGCGATCTTAGAGAAGTTCTCGACGAACCTTCGACAATAGCTTGCGAGACCAAGGAAGCCGCGGAGTCGCTTCACGTTCTGAGGTGGTTCCCAATTCACAATTGCAGACACCTTCTCAGGATTCACCGCTATGCCCTTGGCAGAGATGATATGCCCAAGGTAGAGAACCTCATCGAGCCAAAACTCGCACTTTGAAAACTTGGCATAGAACTTATGTTCTCTGAGCTTATCCACCACCAAACGCAAGTGCTTGGCATGATCCTCCTTGTTCTTGGAAAAGACCAAAATGTCATCGAGGTAGACCAAGACGAAGTCATTTGTGTAGGCGTTGAAGACGAAGTTCATCATGCGAGAGAATGTCGGAGGAGCGTTGACGAGGCCGAAAGACATGATAGTGTATTCATATAAACCATAGCTTGTTCTGAAAGCTGTCTTAGGGCTATCTTGCTCACGAATGCAAATCTGATGATAGCCCATACGGAGATCAAGCTTGGAGAATACTTGAGCACCTTTGAGTTGTTCAAACAGCTCATTGATGTTGGGAAGTGGGTACTTGTTCTTTATGGTCTTCTTGTTCAATGGACGGGAGTCGACACAGAGTCAGTCCGTTCCATCCTTCTTCTTCACAAAAAGAACTCCACAACCCCACGGAGAAGAACTAGGTCGGATGAGACCCATTCGCTCTTGAATATCGAGTTGCTTCTTCAGCTCCTTCAACTCTTCAGGTCCAAGCTTGTAAGGACGTTTGCAAACAGGTTCCGTGTCAGGCTCAAGATCGATGACGAATTCAACTGGCCGGTGCGGAGGCATTCCTGGATGCTCTTCTGGATAGACGTCTTGATATTCGCAAACGACTGGAATTTGAGAGATGGCATCCAGCTCGCCCTTCTCATTGAGAGAAAACAGTCGAATGGTATCATCCCTTGCGGCAAAGACAATTACATCCTCAGACGAATGAGTCAATTGAATCTGCCTGGCAGCACAATCAAGATGAACCTTGTGCTTAGAAAGCCAGTCCATTCCAAGAATAAGATCAATATCTGAATTACCAAGGACCATTGGGGAAGAAAGAAACTTATAGTCGCCCAACGTGATAGAACATCTGGAACCTCCAAACTGGCACTCAAACGTTTGTCGGGAGAAACGATATCCATTGATTTGCCCAAATGAGAAGAAACGAATTCATTCTTGGCAATGTGATGCACCAGTATCAAAAAGTACTTTTGCAGGAACATCGTTAACAGGAAGGTTACCCATGATGACATCTTACGAGTCCTCTGCCTAAGATGCATTCAACAAGTTGACCTTGGCGTGCTTGGTGTTATGCTTGACCACTACATTGCTAGCAGATCTCACAGGAGGAGGAAGGCGCCTCTGATTGAAGCATTTGTTGGCATAGTGACCCTTCTGTTGGCACTTGTTGCACCTGACCTCCGAGAGCGGACGGTGATACGGAGCACTTGATCTTGGAGCTTGAGGCGAAGTCTTGTTCTGAAAGCCTGGGTTGGGTGGGTGGGAAGATCCATTGCCACCTTTGCTCTTCCGCTGATAAGGCTCACGGAACGGAGGAGGAGGAAGCCAATACTTTTGCTGCTTAGAAGCCACTTGAGTTGAGGAAGAAGGAGTCGCATCTCTGACTCACTTCTTGGAAGCATCACACTTGAGTTGAGCAGTCTCTTGCTTCATTGCCATATTGTAGAACTCATCGTACTTCTTTGGCTCAAAAAGCACGAGAGCAAGTTGGAGATCTTCTCTGAGGCCACCCCTAAACTGATAAATCATGCTCTTCTCGTTAGGGACGTCTTGCTTGGCGAAATGAGCGAGCCTCTGGAACAAAATGTTATACTGGTAAACAGACAAGCTGCCTTGCTTCAAGTTGCGGAATTCCTCACGCTTGCTTTCAACAACACTCTGAGGAATGTGATGAGCTTTGAAGTCTTGACGGAATTCATCCCAGGTAATCACACGACCTCCTCTCGAATCTTTGTATTGCTGAAACCATTCTGCAGCTTGGTCTTTGAGTTGGAAGGAGGCAAACTTGACAAAGTCCTCAGGCCTGACGTTACTGCACTCGAAATGGTTGCATATATCCATGAGCCAATCATCAGCGTTTGAGGCCTCGACATAGTTACTGAAGGTCTTTGGCTGATTAGCAAGGCATTGGTTGAGTGCAGCAAACTGATTCTGATTGTTGCCATGGCCTTGGTTGCGCTCTTCCAGAATTTGCATGATCAGCTGCGTGTTTGCATTGGTAGCGGCCATCACAGCTTGCCGTGCCTCCGGAGGTGGAGGTAGTGGTGGCGGATCCTGATTTTGATTCTGACCCTTAGCAGGAGCCATCCTGAAGAGGGTGACATCCGTTAGCATCTTGACAGACAAATATTGAAGCTGAATCCAACGGATTGAAATTGCAACATATAGTCTTAACATCCGAACAAAATGAACGAATGAATTCCAAGTGAAATGGTCACATTTCCATAAATTGAGAAGCCACTTAGATAGAGGTAGAAGAAAAAAAACCCATGTGTCTAAAACCTGGCTCTGATACCAACTTGTAACGCCCTCGATGCGGCTATATCTCCCACGTGTCGAAGCACGACTTAGAGGCATAACCGCATTGAAAGCAATGTCGCAAGTAAGGTAATCTTCACAACAACCCATGTAAATAAATAAAGGGGAAGGGTAAATAGTTGGCTTACACTCGCCATGTCACACAAATACATAAATAAGTCATTACATTCATCCAATACACTCAGGGTCCGACTACGGAACCAAAATAAAGATCAACCCCCAAATGCGACAAAGTCCCCGATCGCCCCAACTGGGCGCCTCTACTGATCATCTGGAAAAGACACGTAGTAACGACGAGAGTCTTCATCGAACTCCCACTTGAGCTCGGTTATATCATCTGGAGCGGTATCATCGGTCCCTGCATCTGGTTTTGGAAGTAATTTGTGAGTCACGGGGACTCAGCAATCTCACACCCTCGCGATCAAGACTATTTAAGCTTATAGGTAAGGTAAAGGTATGATGTGGAGCTGCAGCAAGCGACTAGCATATATGGTGGCTAACATGCAAATGAGAGCGAGAAGAGAAGGCAAAAGCACGGTCGAACAACTATGATCAAGAAGTGATCCTAGAACAACCTACATCAAGCATTACTCCAACACCGTGTTCACTTCCCAGACTCCGCCAAGAAGAGACCATCACGGTTACACACGCGGTTGGTGCATTTTAATTAAGTTAAGTTTCATGTTATCTACAACCAGACATTAACAAATTCCCATCTGCCCATAACCGCGGGCACGGCTTTCTGATGAGGACATCAATACCATTGTTACACCCACAGCTCCTGCTGCTATACATACTGGACCAATTACTAGAGCTCACGCACGCCAATTGAATTATCAGGTACTTTCGTTTCTTGGTAACGATTCTAATGTTCATGAGAATATGATGCTGCCTACATTGGATACATTTGTCTTGCTTACAAATGAAGGGCCTAGCTTGGACAAGAAAGATGAACCTTGGAACAAGTTCAAGCGTGGAGATGATGGCATGCGCAAGGGGATCCAGAATGGAGTTACAAGTGATGATTTCAGGACTTTGAAGCCACCATAAGGAGTGCATGAAGCCTTGGACGAAATATACAAGATGCCACTTCATAAATTTCGTCCAGAGGCTATTTTAGGTGCTGCGTCACCTTATTATTGGGCCAGGCCCATGTACTTTCGAAATACTTAAGTATAGGCTGTTTTTAGAGTCTGTATGTGTGGGGAAACAAGAGTTAGGGTTGGTTTCGGACCCCTCCTCCAAGGGCCACGAAATTCCCCCCTCTTCCTCGATATATACAGCCCTTAGGGCATCGTTTAGACTTTGGGTTTTGTTTAGATTAAAAGTTCGCCATAGCTGCAACTTCGCGTACATCGTTTGTATCCAACAACCAGACCAAGACGTCACAGAACCCCACCTTGATCAATAAAGCTTTCATCTTATATTCGCAATATCCAGATTGCAATCTTAGTTTCTTGCTTGTTCTTCGTTTGCTCGCAGGAAACAGACCCTCGTGGTCAAGTTGATCGTGCTCCGGCGTGGTCAATAACCCTCAGAAGTTGGTTTAGCAATTACTAAGGCACGGCGTCTCGCACGTTCGTAGTCGGATCGTCAAGGTCGACTCCCACAGAAAATGATAGCCACCATCTCATCAAACATCGGGACACCTTCGCCTCTATCACTTTCGAAATATCAAATCCCTGCAGGGAAGTCCCAACTTAGCCCATCACAAGCTCTCACGGTCAACGAAGGATATTCCTCTCCCAAGACAATCCGATCAGACTCGGCATCCCGGTTACAAGACATCCTCGACAATGGTCAAACAAGTCCAGCAACACCGCCCGAATGTGCCGACAAATCCCGATAGGAGCTGCACATATCTCGTTCTCAGGGCACACTCAGATAGGTCAAGCTACAAGTAAAACCAACCCTCGAGTTTCCCCAAGGTGGCCCCGCAGGCTGCCCAGTTCGGACCAACACTCAGAGGAGCACTGGCCCAGGGGGGTTTAAATAAAGATGACCCTTGGGCTCCGGAAACCCAAGGGAAAAAGAGGCTAGGTGGCAAATGGTAAAACCAAGGTTGGGCATTGCTGGAGGAGTTATATTCAAGGCGAACTGTCAAGGGGTTCCCATTATAACCCAACCGTGTAAGGAACGCAAAATCCGGGAACATAACACCGATATGACGGAAACTAGGGCGGCAAGAGCGGAACAAAACACTAGGCATAAGGCTGAGCCTTCCACCCTTTACCAATTATATAGGTGCATTAAGATAAACAAGATAATATGGTGATATCCCAACAATAAACAAGTTCCAACAAGCAACGATCTCCAATCTTCACCTGCAACTAGCAATGCTATAAGAGGGGCTGAGCAAAGCGGTAACATAGCCAAACAACGGTTTGCTAGGACAAGGTGGGTTAGAGGTTTGAAATGGCAATTTGGGAGGCATTATAAGCAAGTGGTAGGCATTATAGCATAGGCATAGCAAAAGAGCGAGCATCTAGCAAGCAAAGATAGAAGTGATTTCGAGGGTATGGTCATCTTGCCTGCAAAGTTCTCAGAGTTGCCTTGATCCTCGTAGGCGTACTCAATGGGCTCCTTGTTCACGTACTCGTCTCCCGACTCTACCCAAACAAGAACAACAAGCAAAAGGAACACAATCAACCACGTGCAATGCTCAAACAACATGATGCAAACATGGTATGGTATGCGGGATGCGGTATGCGATGCATATGCATGATTTGGAAAGGAATGATTGAACCTGGCCTCAACTTTGAAATCCAAGAGTGCCACTGGAAAGGGGAGTTGATTTCGGTCGAAATCGATATAAAGATCACCGGAATCGGATGCATGGTTTGGAAATGGCAAGCAAAACAAATATGGCACCGGTATGCGATAAACAGCAAGTAGCCTCCTAAATGCATCAAGATAAATAAGCTACTGCACTCAAACATGGCAACAAAATACATGGCAGGGATCCACTCATGATGCTTGACATAATATGAACACTGAGATACAGCTAATTCACTCATTAACAGGTTCAAACAAGCATGACAAAAGTGCAAAACATCCGGGGTGTTACACTCTCATGCGTCAGATACCCCTAGATGATGCTCCCTTCGGGATGAGACATGTTACGAACGAATCCTTTGATGACCCCATTCATCCTCTCGAACGACATCATGCTGTGAAGGAATGTCGGCCCGAGGTCGATGATGTCGTCCATGATGTGGACACACAGATGCACCATGACGTCAAAGAACGCGGGCGGGAAGTACATCTCAAGCTCACATAGTATGACAACGATCTATTCATGTAGCCTTCAGAGCTGCTTCACACTTATGGACTTTAGAGATATAACGTCGAAGAAGTTGCAGAGACCAGTAAGCGTGTCACGGACGTGCTTCCCCATTATCCCTCTAATGGCAACTGGGAGTATCTGCATCATCATCACGTGACAGTCATGAGACTTCATCCCGCTGAACCTTTTCTTCTTGGGGTCTAGAAATCTGCTTATCTTCCCACAGTAACCGGAACTGACTTTGATTCCCATAAGGCACTTGATGAATTGATCGATATCCTTCACACTTAAGGTGAAGCAAGAAGGGGGCAATAATTCTCCTCCTTCTTATTGAATTTTCTGCCGCCTCTTTTCCCCTCCTCCTTGTTCGTCTCTGTCTCCTCCATCAACTTTTTACAGTGGATATCTTTCCTGATCTTCATATCTTCCAAGTCTTTCCTTGCCTTCGGCCCATCCTTGGTCTTCTCCGGCATGTTCATCAGTGTGCCAAGCAAGCTCTCGGGGACATTCTTAATGATATGCTTTGGATCAAGGCAATGAGGCATGTCGTGATTGGGCCAGTAGTCCAAGTCCCAGTAAACAGACCTCATTTTCCATACCTTCAGCAGTGGCTCCGGCGCCTTTTCGATCTTTCCCGGCGTGGGGCATTGTTCCCAGTTTCTCAATAGCTTGTCGATTTCGGCGCCGCTCCTCTTATGTGGAGGTCCTTGAAGCTCAGCCAACCCATTGAATAGATCTCCATGCTTTCTCCACGGGTCATCCTTCTCGAGCCATCTACGATGCCCCATGTACACGATTTTCCCGGACCCGCCATCTTTCCTTGACGTAAGCTACTGAGACGTTGTATCATCCATGCACCTCGTGCATCTGCAGTATCCATGGCACCTGTGGCCTGAGGTGTACCCGTAACCAAGATAGTCATGCACCATCGTCATCACTGCGGCTCTTATATGGAAATATTCTCCTTTGCTGGTGTCCCATGTCCATGCTGGTGTTTTCCGTAACGTGTCTAGCTCATCTTGCAGAAGCCCCATATATAGGTTAATACTATTTCCCGGTTGTTTTGGCCCTTGAATCAGCATGCTCATGTGTATGTACTTTGTCTTCATGCACTTCCATGGGGGGAGGTTGCACATCCATACAAACACGGGCCATGTGCTCTGGTTGGTGTTCTGGTTTCCAAACGGATTCATGCTATCGGTACTCGCACCAAGCACAATGTTCCTTGGATCTTCTGTAGCAAATCCATATACGGTGTTGAATGCTCTCCATTGGCTACCATCTATGAGGTGTCTCAGCCTCAGATCATCTCCATCATTGGGTTTCTTCCTCTCCGCGTGCCAGCGCATGAGCTTTGCTTCCTTAGGATCTACGAAATACCGCTACAGACGGGGAGTGATTGGAAAGTACCATACAACTTTCTGAGGAGCTTTCTTTCCCGCCTTCTTGTATCAAGAAGCATTGCACACTGGACAGCTGGTTTTTACCGCGTACTCCCCCCGATAAATGATGTAATCGTTGATGCATGCATGGTACCTAATGTGCGGCATATCAAAAGGGCAAACGATTTTCTTGGCCTTCTCGACACTAGTAGGACATAGGTTATGTAGAAACTTCAAATGCTCATCGAGGCTTTTGTCTGTCCATTTGTTTTCGGCCTTCGTCTTTATAAGTTCGAGCGTGAAACTCAAGCGGGTCACCTTGGGATCGCAACTGTCATACAATGGAGTCCTCGAGTCTACTTGAAGTTGCGCAAGCTTGGCCTCCTCTCTAGAAGCAGCTCTCTCGCTATTCGTACTCTTGCGAAGGAGGTCTCGAACATGAGGGTCCTGCACGACTGCATTTAGTAGCGTCAAAGACTACGGCATGACCGCCGCCTCTTCTCTGCCATGTCCAGATTCTTCTTCGCCGCCGTTGTCATTTCCAGACTCTTCCCCGTCAACATGTCCGGCGCCATCATCTTCTTGTCGATCGGTCATCTCTTCGTCTAGCCCCATGTCGTTATTCCCTGCCATGTGGACGTCCTCCTCATCATCTTCTTCTTCACTTATCCACTCAGTATAGCAATCCATGAAACCATTCATCAGCAGGTGCGCCTTCAAAGTGCCACGATCAAAAGGGTCCAAAAGGACTCCTTCCTTGCATCTTGCACACGGACATCTAATCCTAGTTCGATTATTTGCATACATGTCCATCACCGTAGATTGCATGTACCACTCCACCTTCCATCCACTCATCTTCATGACCGACTACACGGTATAACAAGCAAAAGGGTTATAAAACAAATAATGCATGCTTCAAAGTCATATATATAAAATTTTAGCATGACCTTGCCTAAAAATAGGACATATTGAGTTTTCTCGAAATTCACCGAAACGGAAATAAATCATTATTTCGGCAAATACTAAGCAACTCGAGGGCATGTCACTAGCACAAATCTCTCTCTCTCTCTCTCTCTATATATATATATATATATATATATCCCGAGGGAGACCGAGAGCACGCGGTTAAATAGATGATGAGAGAGAATGATCGAGAGAGCACGTGTGGTTGGCTAAATAGCTAGCTAGATCTAGTTGTTGGGGAGGAGAGGTGAAAGTAGCTAGCTAACTAATGGAGAGGGGTTATGGTGGAGGGCGCATTAATGGGGGAGAGAAGAGAAGTGTAGGAGAAAGAGAGAGGC
>NC_041380.1:210758986-210772185 GCF_002162155.2 Triticum dicoccoides
AAGAGAGAGGCCATTTATGGTGGAGGGTGCCATAATGAGGAGAGAAGAGAGGTAGGAGGAAGAGAGAAGAAGAGCAACAATGGTGGAGAGTGGAGAGGGGAAAGGAGGGGGAGAGAGGGCAAAGTGGGGGAGAGGAGGGGGAGGGGGTGGAAAAGGTGGCACCATCCGCAACTAGAAGTAGATCTACTTAGCAAAAAGCGATGCTGCTATGTGACTTAGTAGTAGCGCTCTCCAGGAAAAGCGCTACTACTAAGTGGGGCCCATTAGCAGGAGCGGCACTGTAAAAGCAAGCACTGCTACCAAACCTTTAGTAGTAGCGCTTTTTTCTGTACACCGCTACAACTCTGGCGACCATTGGTGGCCTCGTCTGCTCCCACATAGTAGTAGCGCGTTTTTGTTTTCCAGCACTACTACTATAGGCTTACTAGTAGCGCTTGCCAGGGGTTGACTATTTTCCAGCGCTACTACTACCCTACTATGTATAAACATTTTCCTAGTAGTGAGAGGAAGCAATCTAGCTACTAACTATGGACCTGAAGGTCTATAAAGAACTACTCACGCATCATCGGAGAGGCACCAATGGGGGTGGTGAACCCCATCCGAGATGGTGTCTAGATTGGATCTGGTGGTTCTAGACTCTGTGGCAGCTAGATGAATATTTCGTTGACTCCCCTAGGGTTTTGGGAATATTGGGTATTTATAGAGCAAAGAGGCGGTCCAGGGGGCACCCGAGGTGGGCACAACCCACCAGGGCACGCCTGGGTCTCCTGGCGCGCCCTGGTGGGTTGTGCTCCCCTCGGGGCACCCCCCAGGCGCAACTAGGGCCCATTGTGTTCCTTCTGGCCCATAAAAATTCTCCGTAATGTTTTGTGGCATTTGGATTCCGTTTGATATTGATTTTCTGCGATGTAAAAACATGGAGAAACAACAACTGGCACTTGGCACTATGTCAATAGGTTAGTACCAAAAAATGAAATAAAATGACTATAAAATGATTATAAAACATCCAAGATTGATAATATAACAGCATGGAACAATAAAAAATTATAGATATGTTGGAGACGTATCAGCATCCCCAAGCTTAACTCCTACTCGTTCTTGAGTAGGGAAGTGATAAAAACAAATTTTTTGATGTGGAATGCTGCCTAACATGTCATATCATATTCTTTTCTTTATAGCATGGACATTTGGACTTTTATGTTGTTCAAAGCAATAGTCTAGTTTTGACATGATAATTTAAACACTCAAGCATATCAACAAGCAACGATGCCTTTCAAAACATCAACGGTAAAATAAGCTATCCCTAGCCCACCATGCTCAATCATTGATCCATTCACGAAACACACTCGCATATTAGCTACACCCAATACTCAAGTACGATCATAATGCCTCATAGTTGGTGCTTTTATAAGAGAAGATGGAGACTGAAATTCAAAAATAAAAATTGCATAAAGTAAAAGAAAGGCCCTTCGCAGAGGGAAGTAGGTATTTGTAGAGGTGCCAGAGCTCAAAGCGAAAAACTTAGAGATAAAAACATTTTCGGAGGTGTATCCTTCCCACCAACGAAAACGAATTAGCGTTCCCAACACTTTCCATGCTAGATATACCATAGGCGGATCCCAAACAGAAAATAAAGTTTATTCCTTTTTCAACCATACTTTCACTTTCCATGGCTAACCGCATCCACGGGTTCTCTCCATACCAACACTTTCCAAGGAATTTATTATTTGACAACATAAAGTAAAATCATTTTTTCATTTCGGTACTGGGCATCCCTAATACCTTTTCCTTACTCTCGTGCAATGACAAGTGAATAAACACTCATCGTGAGAATAACACATCTAGCATGGAAAATATTAGCCACCCCTCACCGCTCCGCGAGCGAAACGAACACACAAAAGAGAAGTTTATTTTGAAAATTAGAGATAGCACATGCAAATTTGCTAAGAACGGCAAGAGAATACCGCATATAGGTAGATATAGTGGACTCATGTGGCAAAACTGGGTTAAAGGTTTTTGGATGCACACGTAGAGATCATACATAGTGCAAAATGAAGGCTGGCAAAAGATTGAGAAGCGACCAACCAAGAAACAAATAATCTCATAACCAAGCATTAAGCGTAACTAACACCGAATAATGCACCACAAGTAGGATATAATTTCATTGCATGACTATTGACTTTCATGCTTGCATAGGGAATCACAAACCTTAACATCAATATTCTTACTAAAGCATAATTACTCATCAAGATGACTCACATATCACATCATCATATCTCAAAACTATTACTAAGAATCAAGTTTATTTTGTCCAATGATCTTCATGAAAGTTTTTATTATATCCTTCTTGGATATCTATCACTTTGGGACTAATTTTCATGTGTTGCTTTTCATAAGCTCAAACAAATATAAGTGAAGATCATGAGCATAATTTTTCTTTCTCTCAAATTAATTTAATTGAAGCAAGAGAGAATTTCTTAAAAATTCACTAACTCTAAATCTAAGTGAAGCAAGAGAGCATTTCTTCAAAAATACTAAGCACACCGTGCTCAAAAAGATATAAGTGAAGCACTAGAGCAAGTCCATAGCTCATAAAATATGTAAGTGAAGCATAGAGAGCAATTCTAACAAGTCATGACATAATTTTAGCTTTCTCAAATAGGTGTGTGTCCAGCAAGGAATCAAGACTTAAAACAAAAACTAAAACAAGCAAAGACTCATATCATACAAGACGCTCCAAGCAAAACACATAGTATGTGACGAATAAAAATATAGCTTTGAGTAAAATACCGATGGTCATTAGAAGAAAGAGGGGATGCCACTAGGGGGCATCCCCAAGCTTAGTTGGTTGCTCATTTTTGGATAATAGCTTGGGATGCTGGGGCATCCCCAAGCTTAGGCTCTTCTACTCCTTATTCCTTCATCCATCGCAAGATAACCCAAAACTTGAAAACTTCAATCACACAAAACTCAACAAAACCTTCGTGAGATCCGTTAGTATAAGAAAATAATAAATTACTACTACAAGTGTTGTATCAAACCAATTAATATTTTGTTCCTGCATTATATCTACTGTATTCCAACTTTTCTATGGCAAAAACTCATCAAAGAAAACCATAGAGCCATCAAAATAAGCACACAATACAAAGACAACATAATCTGTCAAACCAGAACAGTCTGTAGCAATCTGACTATTTCGAATACTTTTGTACCTCCAAAAATTCTAAAACATTAGGACGACCTGAGTAATTTGTATATTGATCTACTTCAAGTGGAATGAGTATTTTACCGCTCTCTCGTAAAAAAGGAGAATTATTTTCGTGAGCGCAAAAGTTTCTGTTTTTTCAGCAAGATCGAACAACTATCACCCAAGAACATCCTAAAGGCTTTACTTGGCACAAACACTAATTGAAACATAAAAAACACAATCATAATAGTAGCATAGTTGTTCTAACACTAGAAAATAGGAAGGAAAAAGCAAAAATAAATTTTATTCATTGGGTTGCCTCCCAACAAGCGCTGTACTTTTACGCCCTTAGCTAGGCATAAAGCAAGGATCTAAGTTTTGTAACCCTTCTTCGTAATTCCCTTAGAGGTGTTTTCATCATGGGGTTTTGTAAAAACAACATAAAACATATTATCCATAGAAACCTTAGCATTATTAAGTAGCCCATTATCATAACCACATTGATTTCCGGCAACAATCCAAGAATAATGTTGATTAACATTATTAAAAACTTGTTGAATTACATCTAGGATCAGGACTTCCTTTTTAAGGTTCTCATCAAAGATCTTATTGTCCCCAAGCAAATGTCTTAACGCATAATCGCTATGTAAAGAATTTCATCTATCACAGGCTTTTCACGATTCATACCATAAAAATCAGAGATTTCCCTAGCTTCCCGTATGATATAGTCAAACTCATTCATAAGAACGAGAGTGGCCAACTTTTTAGACTTAGGATTCTTTATAACAGGGAGCTTAAAAACAATCTCTACAATGTAGGATGAGTACGGATAAATTTACTTTCAAGTTTCAGAACTAGTTCTGAAATAGCATCCGCATAAGACCTAGTAGTTTTAAGTATAGGAGCATCATCAAGACTTAAATTTCCGACACAACTGATAAATTCTTGGATACGTTCCTTTCCCATAACATTCCCTTGCCCCAAGATAAAAGTTTTAGCATCCAGACTGCCCGTACGTCCAATCTTAGGAGTTAGGCCATCATCTGTTGGTGCCATACCAAAGTCACTCATGATTGCAAGCAAAGGATAGATCTGACAATAAAACGACGAATGGAAAAAGAGGGGCGAATAAAACGATAAATTTTTGTGAAGTGGGGGAGAGGAAAACGAGAGGCAAATGGCAAATAATGTAAATTGTAAGGAGATGAGATTTGTGATTAGGAACCTGGTATATGTTGAAGATCCTCCCCAGCAATGGCACCAGAAATTCCTTTTGATGTCGCTTGAAGCTACGTCGGTATTTCCCCAAAGAGGAAGGGATGATGAAGCACAACGGCAGTAGGTATTTCCCTCAGATATGAAACCAAGGTTATCAAACCAGTAGGAGAACCAAGCAACACAACGTAAACAACACCTGCACACAAATAACAACTTCTCGCAACCCGACGTGTTAAAGGGGTTGTCAATCCCTTCTGGGGTATGGCGCCTCAAGATAGGCAAATAAACGTGAGGTAAATTTGTAGTAGATTGATTGATCGAATGCCAAATAAAATAAATAACAATAAATTGTAGCAGAGTATTTTTTGGGTTTTTTTGTTTAGTAGATCTGAAAATAAACGCAAAGGAAAATAGATCGCAAAGGCAAATAATATGAGAAAGAGACCCTGGGTTCGTAGGTTTCACTAGTGGCTTTTCTCGAGAAAAATAACAAATGGTGGGTGAAAAAATTACCGTTGGGAAATTAATAGAACTTCAAATACTCATGATGATATCCAGGCAATGATCATTACATAGGCATCACGTCCAAGATTAGTAGACCGACTCCTCCCTCCATCTACTACTATTACTCCACACATCGACCACTATCCAGCATGCGTCTAGTGTATTAAGTTCATGGAGAAATGGAGTAATGCAATAAGAACGATGACATGGTGTAGACAAGATCTATCTATGTAGAGATAGACTCCATCGTTTTATCCTTAGTAGCAACGATACATACGTGTCGGTTCCCCTTCTGTCACTGGGATCAAGTGTCGTAACATTGAACCCACTACAAAGCACCTCTTCCCATTGCAAGATAAATAGATCAAGTTGTCCAAAAAAACCCAAATATCGGAGAAGAAATACGAGGCTATAAGCAATCATGCATAAAAGAGATCGAAGAAACTCAAATATTTTCTTGGATATAAAAAGATAGATCTGATCATAAACTCAAAGTTCATCGATCCCAACAAACGCAACGCAAAAGAGTTACGTCATATGGATCTCCAAGAGACCATTGTATTGAGAATCAAGAGAGAGAGAGAGAGAGAGAGAGAGAGAGAGATAGAGAGAAAGCCATCTAGCTACTAACTACAGGCCGAAGGTTTACAAAGAACTACTCACGCATCATCGAAGAGGCACCAATGGAGGTGGTGAACCCCATCCGAGATGGTGTCTAGATTGGATTTGGTGGATCTGGACTCTATGGCGGCAGGATGAATATTTCGCTGACTCCCCTAGGTTTCTGGGAATATTGGGGTATTTATAGAGAAAAGAGGCGGTCCGGGGGGACCCGAGGTGGGCACAACCCACCAGGGCGCGCCTGGGCCTCCTGGCGCGCCCTGGTGGGTTGTGCTCCCCTCGAGATTGTAACACCCATGATGCGGCTATATCTCCCACGTGTCGAGGCACGACTTACAGGCATAACTGCATGGTGGTTTAGTCGCAAGTGGGGTAATCTTCACACAATCCCATGTACTGAATAAGAAAGGGATAAAGAGTTGGCTTACAATCGCCACTTCACACAAATAACATGTTAAACATACATCATCCAGAGTACAATCAAAGGTCCGACTACGGAACCAAAATAAAAGAAGACAACCCCAAATGCTAGATCCCTGATCGTCCCAACTGGGCTCCACTACTGATCAACCGGAAAAGACACAAAACAACAATCAAGATCTTCATTGAGCTCCCACTTGAGCTCGGTTGCGTCACCTGCACTGGTATCAATGGCACCTGCAACTGTTTGGAAGTATCTGTGAGTCACGAGCACTCAGCAATCTCACACCCGCGAGATCTAGACTATTTAAGCTTATGGGCAGGATAGGGTAATGAGGTGGAGCTGCAGCAAACACTATGCATATATGGTGGATAACATACACAAATAAGAGCGAGAAGAGAAGCAACGCACGGTCGAGAAGCTAGAAGTGATCAAGAAGTGATCCTAAAACTACTTACGTTCAAGCATAACACAAGACCGTGTTCACTTCTGGACTCCGCCAAAAAGAGACCATCACGGCTACACACTCGGTTGATGCATTTTATTTAAGTCAAGTATCAAGTTCTCTACAACCGGGCATTAACAACTTCCCATCTGCCACATAACCGCGGGCACGGCTTTCGAAAGTTTAAACCCTGCAAGGTTGTCCCAACTTAGCCCATCACAAGCTCTCATGGTCAACGAAGGATATTCCTTCTCCCTGGAAGACCCGATCAGTCTTAGAATCCCGGTTACAAGACATTTCGACAATGGTAAAACAAGACCAGCAAGAACGGCCGAATGTGCCGATAAATCCCGATAGGAGCCGCACATATCTCGTTCTCAGGGCACACCGGATGAGACATCCTACGAGTAAAACCAGCCCTCAAGTTTCCCTGAGGTGGCCCCGCAGTCTACTTAGTTCGGACCAACACTTAGAGAAGCACTGGACCGGGGGGGTTAAAATAAAGATGACCGGGGGGGTTAAAATAAAGATGACCCTCGGGTTGGCCGACCCAAGGGAAAAGTAATAGGTTGTTAGGCAAATCTAAAACCAAGGTTGGGCCTTGCTGGAGGATTTTTATTCAAGGTGAATTGTCAAGGGGTTCCCATAACACCCAACCGCGTAAGGAACACAAAATCAAGGAACATAACACCGGTATGACGGAAACTAGGGCGGCAAGGGTGGAACAAAACACCAGGCATAAGGCCGGGCCTTCCACCCTTTACCAAGTATATAAATGCATTAATTAAAATAAGAGATATTGTGATATCCCCACATATCCATGTTCCAATACGGAACAAACTTCAACTTCACCTGCAACTAGCAACGCTATAAGAGGGGCTGAGCAAAAGCGGTAACTTAGCCAAACAACGGTTTGCTAGGAAGGAGGGTTAGAGGCTTGACATGGCAATATGGGAGGCATGATATAACAAGTGGTAGGTAGCGCAACATAGCGATAGAACGAACAACTACCAAGCAAAGATAGAAGTGATTTCGAGGGTATGGTCATCTTGCCTGAGATCCCGCAAGGAAGATGAACGAGTCCATGAAGAAGACAAACAGACGTAGTCGAACGGATCCTCGCAACTCCGGAACGAAACCGAAGCTAACGAGAGAAGCAACTTGGAAAGAAGCAAACAACATAGTTAACAACCATCACATAAGCATGGCATGATGCGCAAACAAGTATGATGCATGTCCGGTTTAAAGAGGCATGGCATGGCAAAGTGCAACAAACAATACTACAAGTTAAGCGGAGCTGAATATGCATCGGGATGCATATTGACAAAACACCACATACAATTATTTAGTTCGCTCTTGTTTATGTACCCAACAATATTAAATGTTGTTAAACATGGCAAGAGGGTGAAGCATACAAAACTATACTATCTAGGCAATTTAAATGGGGCCGGATATAACAACAACAAATCCGGAAAAACCCCATATGCATAATATGAATTAGCTATTGTTCTGCCCTAAACATAATTTTAGAGTTGTTAAACATGCAAAGTAAGTACATCATGTTAATCTATGCATTTTTCTACCCCATTTACATATAAAGTTTATTTAAAATGGGGCTACGGTTATTTAGTTATGAAATAAAGCATTTTAACATGGCATTTAAGCAAAATAATTCTTTTAAACATGGATACAAGTGGCATATTATGAAACTAGACAAGATTCTAAGTATTTTACATATATAAGTTGTTTTAATCCGATGCATGGTTGTGTAGTTATTAAATGCATGAACATGAATGACTTTTCTGCAAAATGGTAAAACTCTGGATAAATAAACAAACTCGTCCAGACAGAAAAAAACACTACACGGGCCGAAACAACAGGCTGGCCCAACAGGTGGGAACAAAAGAGGAGGGCGCGCGAGTTGTGGCCTCACCTAGCGGCCTTGGGCCAGATCTGGTGCTAGGCTGGGCCTTGGGGGCGCTGGAGGTCAATGCACGACCAGGACGGGTCGAGCGAGTGGTTTGACCGGCGCGTGTGTGAAGGAGAGACATCAGCGGCGGCCGACGGGAGTTGCAAGGGCGGTGAAGCCTCGAGGCAACGGCGGGGACGAGCAGATCCGGTCGGCGGGGTCGCGCAGGTCGGGAGCGGCCATGGAGGGGCTTGAGCTCCTGGTTCCCTGCTGGACAGTGAAGAAGCTCCAGCGCGGTGGTAGCGAGCACGGGAGGTGCAGAACCTTGCCCCGACGACCATGGCAGCAGGGCGAGCCCCGCTCATTTCCTGGCAGAGGAGAAAACAAACGAGGGTGGGAGAGAGTTTAGAGGAGGTAGGAGAGGAAAACAGGGGAGAGGAAAAAGGAGGCCGCCGCCGACTCATCTGTTGGGTTTGCTGGCGACGATCGGCGGCACGGCCGCAGTCTGGGACGAAAGGAGCTGCGGGAGGCCGGACTTGTCCAGGAGGCAGGGGAGGCAGAGGCCTAGTGGCGCTGGTAGTCGGAGGGGAACCGGGGTCGGGGAGGTGGAGGCGATGGCGGGTTGGTTGGCTGCGGGGCTTCTTTGATTGATGGGTTGGATCGAGTGATTGGCTGGTGTGTGAAATCGAGGAGGGGATGGATCCGGAGAGAGAGAAGGTAGGTAGGTGGCGGCGCGGTGGGATCGATGGGACAAGACTCCTAGGATCTAGGGTTGAACTTATAGCAAATGAAATCAGTTTAGGGCGGTTAGGTCCCTCCGATGGTAATCGGACAGACGGGAAAAATAGGTTAGGTAGCCCAAATAAGAAAATGGAGATGTTTTATAGATGTTTGGAGATTATCCGGACCCAACGGTAACGACTCCCCGGGTCGGATTCGGGACAACTTTCGGATGCACGCGAGGGGTTTGGGTCGATGCACTGTGCAAGGAGGGGTTAGGCGAACGAGGTCAAGTGTGTGGTTGGACTGAGAAGAGAGAGGAGGAATGCAACCCGGCAACCGTTTCCGGAGACCGGACACGTACGACAATAGATCGGCTATAATGCCGCTATAGTTAACTGTTGGGGCGTCAAACAGACTCCGAATGCGATGAAACTTGGCAGGCTATCTACTAACAATATAACAACACCGCACACTAACTATCATCCCATTTCAAGAACATTTTCCGGCCACTTATAAAATAATGTTTCGGACTTGTCGCGGGCGCGTGCAAGTGTGTATGTGCTCAGAACGGACAATGGAGAGAACTGGGGAACCCGGACGGATGCAAGTTTTGAAAACATGAAGATGCAATGCGAATGATGACATGGCAAGATGCAACACGCAAGCGAATGACAAGTCAACAACAGTGAATAACTGGAAGACACCTGGCGCATCGGTCTCGGGGCGTTACAACACTCCACCACTACAAGAGGATCTCGTCCCGAGATGTAGGGATGGCACCAGATAGAAGCGGAAGAGGAAGAGGTAAAACTAAGTTGCTTCTTTGACAAACGAGTGAAACCAAAGAACCTTGCGAGGTTGAACAAATTGAAATAAAGAATGCAACAAAGATGAACAAAGTTGAAAACATTCCGTTAGAAAAGAGGAACATGGGATACGATGAGAACCAAGAGGTTAAGTGACAAGATAGAGAAGGAATAAGAATGATATAATTTGGGCAGCACTCCGACTATAAATGGAAGGAATTGAACATAAACTTGACAAGATGAGAGGATACTTGATGAAATCAACAACACACTACCTCTGGAACTATTGAAAGAATGGCACAAGGGGTAAGAAAGATTTTAGACATCACTCCAGTTGAGAAGGGAGGCAAAACTTGATAAGATGAGAGAACTTGAATGAAGGACACGACACTCCGGTTGAATGGATAAGCAAAAGGAAAGAACATGATCTTTGACAAAAATAGGATGATGGGTGAAGAGAGCAACATCACTATGCCTCCGGAACGAAAGAATAGAAGTTGAATCGTTGGAAAGGAAAGAATTGAGAAGAACATGACAACTTCTGTCACAAATGAGCTTGGAAAGCACTCTTCCAAGAAGGTTATAACGGAATTGTTGGAAAACCAACAACGAAAACGAATAAGCTTGTTGTGGGCTTAAGGAAACATCTCAACATTTGAGGTGAAATTCTGCCACTAACGGAATCAATTGCTTGCTTGAGAGCAACGAAGAGATGAAACCTTCTTTCATCGCGAGAATAGGAGGAAACTTGGATTATTGATAAGCACCACAATAGCAACATTCCTTAGGGAAGGCTTTAGGTGAAATATAACCCAGGATAACCCCAGTGAAGAGATTAATGGATTTAAAATACCTCATTCTTGATAACTTGTGAATCATGAACCACGTAGGGAAATTATCAAGAATGACATAACACCACATCAAAAGATAAGGGAGAAAGGATTGAACTTTGAAATGCAAGATGAAGAATACTTGAGCTCCTCTGAAAAGAATCTCGATTAACACTTCGAGAAGGAATTAAATCCTTGATGTAGCATCATGTAGAACCTCCATGAAGAACTCCGGTAATAGAAGAATGATCAAAAGAAGTGAAGGATGAAAACAATAAGATTGAAGCCTTGCAATGATTGGATGGAGCTTTGTGATGAGATAAAGCGGAAAACTTGGAACTCCGGAAAGAAAAGATGAAGCATCTCGAACCGATAATGTGATATGATGAACAACTCCGGAAAGAAGAAATTAGATCACTTGGATGAAACAATAATAAGAATTACGTTATGTGTATCCTTCCCCAATTTAAATTGATGACAAGCAACAGATTTGGCATACTACTTATTCTCGTTGAGAAGGATTAAGAAAGATATAGCGCAAACTTGAGAAAACACTTCAATGAACCACTGTTAGGATTGGAAAGAACGAATGAATTTATATGATAACCAAGGAATAGAACTCTTGAATGAACCACCATAAGAATTGAAAATGAATGAAGCAAAGGGAACGAATCACCGGTAAGAATTAGAAAATGAATGAAGATACTTGAGAGAATTTAGATATATGAGAACGAATAGATCACGAGTTGATTAGTGAATACTTGAATTATGCACCGGTAAGATTTGGAGAATGAGAGCTGAAAGCTTGAATGAATAATTCTGAGATGATGGGTTCTGGAGAATCAAAACTAAAAAGACTCCTGAATTGCTCCAGATGGGTGAAAAGAATTTGCACAATCGAAAACAATTATGAGAGGATGGCATCAAGCTAGAACCATGAATCTTTGGAAAAACGGGTAAGGATTAAAGAGGAACTCTTCTTTGGTCTTCAAAATCCGAGAATGATGATGAGAAACACCATTAAGAATTGTTGAGACACTCCGGAATGATTAAAAAGGAAAGGTTGAGCCAAAGATGAAAAGAATTTGAAAGCGATATTGGAGAAGGCAATTGACTGATGAAAATTCATTCTTACATCAAACTTTGAAATGAATTTGGGAATAGCTTCGTGAAAATTAGAAGAGTCAGGTAAGATCCTGGGAAAATACCTATGGGTTAGAGCCCACTCAAAAGATACACCGTTGAACGATTTTGAAGAGAGATTGCACCGGTTGATTTAAATGGCTTGAATGAGGTAACAAGCTCAAAATAACTCGAACATGTTAAGAATGGCAATGTGAATCTTCCGAGATATCTTCAACACCCCAGAATAAATGACTAGCTTGAGGTGAATAATTAATTGGTGCACCGGAATGAGAAATCATTTGAAACGAGGAAAAGATATGATCAACAAAGCTTGACTTGAGTCCACCGGAGAAGAAAGAGAACGAAGAATGATGAACTTGAAGCTCCATTAATATCTTCCCTGAGAATCACCGGATAAGAACATTGACGAAAAAGAATGGAGAGACATCCCATCAATAAAATGATACTTGATTAAGAAATTTGAGTCCTCGAAGAAAAAGGGCGGGAGGGTGGGAAAACAAAGGCAACTTGGGACAGATGGAATGGATACCGTTGAGAAAACTTAGAATTGATCTAGCAAATGTTGAAAAAGATCGGATCCACTTGAAGGGAAGCACGTCGGTTGAAAAGGATTGACAAAACCATCTCGACGATCATGAAGGCTTAGTATCCACATAGAAATATGAGAACACCGCTTAGGAAAGGTATGGAATCAACACTTGACTTCAAAGCAACTCGGATACCACAAACCAAAACAAAACAAAGGATTGGCTTGCAAAATAAGCCGGAACAAATACAGATGATAGAGATTTACCCAATCTTATATCATACATCTGTCGGAAAGATATTCTAGGAGCTACTTGAATTCCCACCTGTAAAACTCCCGAAACATTCTCATTATGCAATCAGGTGTTGGGGATAGGGGAAGCATAAAATCTCACCCAAACTAACAATCCCTACATCCAGCTGTATCCATCCTTGAACACATAACCAAGAAACCTTCGGAAATCATGTAGCTCAACCTTCGAAAAAGCATCTGTTATACGAGTTATGGCAATACTCCTGAACTCCCACCCCAGTACTGGGTGGCATCGAGGTTATCTCACCAACAGCTGTATAAAAGAGATTTTCGATGTCGGTGAACTCAGGTATTCCAGAACTGCAATGATAAAATTTGTGACGAGAACACCTCGGAGCTCAACTCCCCGGGACACTGCCACAGCCCCTAAAAGTCAGGAGGCACCA
Source organism: Triticum dicoccoides (assembly GCF_002162155.2). NCBI lineage: Eukaryota > Viridiplantae > Streptophyta > Magnoliopsida > Poales > Poaceae > Triticum > Triticum dicoccoides. The sequence goes on from NC_041380.1 coordinate 210,772,021, forward strand.
AGAATAATGTTCTCGTCACAAGACTATCGGAACGATTCCAAGATACCCGCGTGATCCTAACAAAATTCGTGAAATTTGAGGAGAGGAAAGTCAAAACTTCTACGTCAGGAGGCCTCACCAGAGCGACGAAGGGACTGAGGAGTAAAAATAATCCTACTCTCCGAT
>NC_041380.1:210772647-210792250 GCF_002162155.2 Triticum dicoccoides
ATATATATATATATATATATATATATATATATATATATATATATATATATATATATATATATATATATATAATCCTAAGACTCAAAACATTTTGTTCTAGACTCAACAACGTCAGAGATTCGGTCAAGCAGGGGGATCCTAAGTCGGGAATGGATCTGATTACCAACTTGTAACACCCACGATGCGGCTATATCTCCCACGTGTCAAGGCACGACTTAGAGGCATAACCGCATGGTGGTTTAGTCGCAAGTGGGGTAATCTTCACACAATCCCATGTACTGAATAAGAAAGGGATAAAGAGTTGGCTTACAATCGCCACTTCGCACAAATAACAAGTTAAACATACATCATCCAGAGTACAATCAAAGGTCCGACTACGGAACCAAAAAAAAAGACAACCCCAAATGCTAGATCCCCGATCGTCCCAACTAGGCTCCACTACTGATCAACCGGAAAAGACACAAAACAACGATCAAGATCTTCATCGAGCTCCCACTTGAGCTCAGTTGCATCACCTGCACTGGTATCATCGGCACCTGCAACTGTTTGGAAGTATTTGTGAGTCACGAGGACTCATCAATCTCACACCCACGAGATCAAGACTATTTAAGCTTATGGGTAGGATAGGGTAATGAGGTGGAGCTGCAGCAAGTACTAAGCATATATGGTGGCTAACATATGCAAATAAGAGCGAGAAGAGAAGCAACGCACGGTCCAGAAGCTAGAAGTGATCAAGAAGTGATCCTGAAACTACTTGCGTTCAAGCATAACACAAGACCGTGTTCACTTCCCGGACTCTGCCGAAAAGAGACCATCACGGCTACACACTCGGTTGATGCATTTTAATTAAGTTAAGTGTCAAGTTCTCTACAACTGGACATTAAGAAATTCCCATCTGCCACATAACCGCGGGCACGACTTTCGAAAGTTTAAACCCTACAGGGGTGTCCCAACTTAGCCCATCACAAGCTCTCACAGTCAACAAAGGATATTCCTTCTCCCGGGAAGACCCGATCAGTCTTGGAATCCGGGTTACAAGACATTTCGACAATGGTAAAACAAGACCAGTAAGACTGCCCGAATGTGCCGACAAATCCCGATAGGAGCTGCACATATCTCGTTCTCAGGGCACACCGGATGAGACATCCTACGAGTAAAACCAGCCCTCAAGTTTCCCCGAGGTGGCCCCGCAGTCTACTCAGTTCAGACCAACACTTAGAGAAGCACTGGCCCGGGGGGGTTAAAATAAAGATGACCCTCCGGTTGGCCGACCCAAGGGAAAAGTAATAGGTTGTTAGGCAAATGTAAAACCAAGGTTGGGCCTTGCTAGAGGAGTTTTATTCAAGGCGAACTGTCAAGGGGTTCCCATAACACCCAACTGCATAAGGAACGCAAAATCAAGGAACATAACACCGGTATGATGGAAACTAGGGCGGCTAGAGTGGAACAAAACACCAGGCATAAGGCCGAGCCTTCCACCCTTTACCAAGTATATAGATGCATTAATTAAAATAAGAGATATTGTGATATCCCAACATATCCATGTTCCAATATGGAACAAACTTCATTTCACCTGCAACTAGCAACGCTATAAGGGGGGCTGAGCAAAAGAGGTAACTTAGCTAAACAACGATTTGCTAGGAAGGAGGGTTAGAGGCTTGACATGTCAATATGGGAGGCATGATATAACAAGTGGTAGGTAGCGCGACATAGCGATATAATGACCAACTAGCAAGCAAAGATACAACTGATTTTGAGGGTATGGTAAACTTGCTTGAGATCCCGCAAGGAAGAAGAATGACTCCATGAAGAAGACAAACGAACGTAGTCGAACGGATCCTCACAATTCCGGAACGAAACCGAAGCTAATGAGAGAAGCAACCTGGAAAGAAGCAAACAACATAGTAAACAACCATCACATAAGCATGGCATGATGCGCAAACAAGTATGATGCATGTCCGGTTTAAAGAGGCATGGCATGGCAAAGTGCAACAAGCAATACTACAAATTAAGTGGAGCTCAATATGCATCGGGATGCATATTGACAAAACACCACATACAATTATTTAGTTTGCTCTTGTTTATGTACCCAACAATATTAAGTGGTGTTAAACATGGCAAGATGGTGAAGCATACAAAACTATACTATCTAAGCAATTTAAATGGGGCCGGATATAAGAACAACAAATCCGGAAAAACCCCATATGCATATTATGAATTAGCTACTATTCTTCCCTAAACATAATTTTAGAGTTGTTAAACTTGCAAAGTAAGTACATCGTGTTAATCTATGCATTTTTCTACCCCATTTACGTATAAAGTTTATTTAAAATGGGGCTATAGTTATTTAGTTATGAAATAAGGCATTTTAACATGGCATTTACGCAAAATAATTCAAACAACACAATTAAATATTTTAAACATGGATACAAGTGGCATATTATATAACTAGACAAGATTCTAAACATTTTACATATATAAGTTGTTTTAATCCCATGCATTCTTATGTAGTTATTAAATGCATGAACATGAAGGAGTTTTCTGCAAAATGGTAAAACTCTGGATGAATAGACAAACTCGTCCAGACAGAAAAAAAACACTACACGGGCCGAAACAACAGGCTGGCCCAACAGTGGGAACAAAAGAGGAGGGCGCGCGGGGTGTGGCCTCACCCAGCGGCCTTGGGCCAGATCTGGTGCTAGGCTGGGCCTTGGGGGTGCTGGAGGTCAACACGTGACCAGGAGGGGTCAAGCGAGTGGTATGACCAGCGCGTGCGTGAACCAAAGACATCAGCGACGGTCGACGGGAGTTGCAAGGGCGGTGAGGCGGCGCGGCAACGACGGGGACGAGCAGATCCAGTCGGCAGGTAGCGCAGGTCGGGTGCTTCCATGGAGGGGCTTGAGCTCCTGGTTCCCTGCTGGACAGTGAAGAATCTCCAGCGCGGCGGTAGGGAGCACGGGGGTGCAGAACCTTGCCCCGGCGACCATGGCAGCAGGGGCGAGCCCCGTTCATTTCCTGGCAGAGGAGAAAACAAACAAGGGAGGGAGAGAGTTTAGAGGAGGTAGGAGAGGAAAACAGGGGAGAGGAAAAAGGAGGCCGACGGGGACTCATCTGCTAGGTTTGATGGAGACGATCGGCGACGCGGCCGTGGTCAGGGACGAAAGGAGCTGCGGGAGGCCGGACTTGTCCAAGAGGCAGGGGAGGCAGAGGCCCGGTTGCGCTGGTAGTCAGAAGGGAACCGGGGTCGGGGAGGTGGAGGCGATGGCGGGTTGGTTGGCTGCGGGGCTTCTCTGATTGATGGGTTGGATCGAGGGATTGGCTGGTGTGTGAAATCAAGGAGGGGATGGATCCCGAGAGAGAGAGAAGGTAGGTAGGTGGCGGAGCGGTGGGATCAATGGGACAATACCCCTAGGATCTAGGGTTGGACCTTATTTATAGCAAATGAAATCAATTTAGGGCGGTTAGGTCCCTCTGATCGTAATCGGACGGACGGGAAAAATAGGTTAGGTAGCCCAAATAAGAAAATGGATATGTTTTATAGATGTTTGGGGATGATCCGGACCCAACGGTAATGACTCCCCGGGTCGAATCCGGGACAGCTTTCGGACGCGCTCGAGGGGTTTGGGTCGATGCACTGTGCAAGGAAGGGTTAGGCGAACGAGGTCAAGTGTGTGGTTGGACTAAGAAGAGAGAGGAGGAATGCAACCCGGCAACCGTTTCCGGAGACCGGAAACGTCCGAAGATAGACCGGCTATAATGCCGCGATAGTTAACCATTGGGGAGTCAAACGGACTCCGAATGCGATGAAACTTGGCAGGCGACCTACTAACAACATAACAACACCGCACGCCAACTTTCATCCCATTCCAAGAACATTTTCTGGCCACTTATAAAATAATATTTCGGACGTGTCGCGGGCGCGTGCAAGTGTGTCTGGGCTCAGAACGGACAACAGAAAGAACTGGGGAACCCGGACGGATGCATGTTTTGAAAACATGCAGATGCAATGCAGATGATGACATGTCAAGATGCAACACGCAAGCGAATGACAAGTCAACAACAGTGAATAACTGGAAGACACCTGGCGCATCGGTCTCGAGGCATTACAGGGGCACCCCCCAAGCGCAGCCAGGGCCCATTGTATTCTTTTTGGCCCGTAAAAATTCTCTGTAAAGTTTCATGGCATTTGTACTTCGTTTGATATTGATTTTCTGCGATGTAAAAACATGGAAAAAACAACAACTGGCACTTGGCACTATGTCAATAGGTTAGTACCAAAAAATGATATAAAATGATTATAAAACATCCAAGATTGATAATATAACAGTGATGTCTACTACGCAACTTTATTCTTGTAGACACGTGTTGGGCATCCAAGCACAGAGTTCCGTAGGACAGTAGCAATTTCCCCTCAAGTGGATGACCTAAGGTTTATCAATCTGTGAGAGGTGTAGGATGAAGGTGGTCTCTCTCAAACAACCCTGCAACCAAATACAGGAAATCTCTTGTGTCCCCAACACACCCAATACAATGGCAAAATGTATAGGTGCACTAGTTCGACGAAGAGACTGTAATTGATACGTCTCCAACATATCTACTTTTACAAACACTGTTGCCCTTGTTTTGGACTCTAATTTGCATGATTTGAATGGAACTAACCCGGACTGACGCTTTTTTTAGCAGAATTGCCATGGTGTTATTTTTGTGCAAAAATAAAAGTTCTCGGAATGACCTGAAAATCAACGGAGAATATTTTTGGAATATATAAAAAATACTGGCGAAAGAATCAAGGACAGGGGCCCCACACCCTGTCCATGAGGGTGGGGGCGCGCCCCCTACCTTGTGGGCCCCCTGGTGCTCCACCGACCTCAACTCCAACTCTATATATTAACATTTGGGGAGAAAAAAATCTGAGAGAAGGATTCATCGCGTTTTATGACACGGAACCGCCACCAAGCCCTAATCTCTCTCGGGAGGGCTGATCTGGAGTCCGTTCGGGGCTCCGGAGAGGGGAATCCGTCGCCATCGTCATCATCAACCTTCCTCCATCACCAATTTCATGATGCTCACCGCCGTGCATGAGTAATTCTATCATAGGCTTGCTGGACGGTGATGGGTTGGATGAGATTTATCATGTAATCGAGTTGGTTTTGTTAGGGTTTGATCCCTAGTATCCATTATGTTCTGAGATTGATGTTGCTATGACTTTGCTATGCTTAATGCTTGTCACTAGGGCCCGAGTACCATGATTTCAGATCTGAACCTATTATGTTTTCATGAATATATGTGAGTTCTTGATCCTATCTTGCAAGTCTATAGTCACCTATTATGTGTTATGATCCGTTAACCCCGAAGTGACAATAATCAGGATACTTACCGGTGATGACCGTAGTTTGAGGAGTTCATGTATTCACTAAGTGTTAATGCTTTGATCCGGTACTCTATTAAAAGGAGGCCTTAATATCCCTTAGTTTCCAATAGGACCACGCTGCCACGGGAGGTTAGGGACAAAAGATGCCATGCAAGTTCTTTCCCATAAGCACGTATGACTATATTCGGAATACATGCCTACATTACATTGATGAACTGGAGCTAGTTCTGTGTCACCCTATGTTATAACCATTGCATGAGGAATCACATCTGAAATAATTATCCATCACTGATCCATTGCCTATGAGCTTTTCACATACTGATCTTTGCTTAGTTACTCTTCTGTTGCCACTGTTACAATCACTACAAAACCAATAATGTTACTTTTGCCACCGTTACCGTTACTTCCATACTACCTTGCTACTAAATACTTCGCTACAGATATTAAGTTTTCCAGGTGTGGTTGAATTGACAACTCAATTGTTAATACTTGAGAATATTCTTTGGCTCCCCTTGTGTCGAATCAATAAATTTGGGTTGAATACTCTACCCTCGAAAACTGTTGCGATCCCCTATACTTGTGGGTTATCAAGACTATTTTCTTGCGTCGTTGCTGGGGAGCATAGCTCTATTCTATGAGTCACTTGGGATTTATATCTGCTGATCACTATGAAGAACTTGAAAGATAAAAGAACCAAGATTTTTCCCTCAACTATGATGGGAGGTAAGGAACTGCCATCTAGCTCTGCACTTGATTCACCTGATGTTTTGAGTACACTTGCGACACCTACACCTGCTATTCATTCTGATACGTCACTACTTTTGCTGGCTATGAATTATTAGCTAAGCTTAAAGAAAAATCCTTGAATGCTAGGATGAAATATGACCCTACTTTTGCTACTTCACCTATTTGTATTTCCGATAAGGATTATGATTTCTCTATCGATCCTGACTTAATTACTTTGGTTGAATCTGGTCCTTTTTATGGCTATGAATTTGAAACTGTTGTGGCACATCTTACTAAATTAAATGACATCGCCACCCTGTTCACTAATGATGAGAAAACTCGCTATTACTTTATCCTTAAGTTATTTCCGTTCTCATTAAAGGGTGATGCTAAAACATGGTTTAATTCTCTTGATCCTGGTTGTGTGCATAGTGATGCGGAGCATCCCAAGGCCATCCCCATGGACCCAACTACATCTCCTTCGACACCTCATGGACCCATGACACGAGCACGTGCAAGAGCTCTCGAAACCGAGGTGACATCACTCCTCTCACATTTCCACTTTGATACACATGAGACATGGCTACTACCTCATACGGATACTTCGTGCATGCTCAGGTACCATGGAGAAGCTAAGGAGCAAGGAGAAGAAGAAGAGGAAGATGGACGTGAAGACGAAGAAGAAGAAATGATGAAGAGGAAGCTACAGGCTCCGGACGACCGGCCTGGACCGGACATCCGACGACCTCCAGGCTCCGGACGTCCGGCCCTCTCCGAACGACCGACGCCCTCGCACTCGAGCCAAATCTACGGATTTCCGGAGCCCCTCGGACGACCGAGGATGCCCGGACGTCCGACCCCGACCAGACATCCGACCGAAGCACACCCGAGCCGAAATTACGGACGTCCGATAGGCACCGGATGTCCGGACCCTCGCGAGCCTCCGGACGACCGGTGACCCCCCGGACGTCCGACGCCTGTGTGCCGATTCGTGTTGGGCTGCAGTCCATGTACCCATTCGCCCACCCTCTTTTGCACTAAGACTATAAATACTCCACCTATTCCTTCTAGCTAGGGTTAGCAAAGGATGAGCTCATGTTTGTATGATAGCTTTGCTCATCCACTTGGTTATCTTCTCCACGGAGATTCGGGCCTCCACCGGAGAAGAACCCCCAAGCGGATTCAAGACCCCTCTTTAGGGAAGAACATCAAGACCTCCTCACTAAGAAGACCGGCTACCCTTGTATCGTCCTTAGTTGTCCGTGGATCGTGTATCTTTCCTTTTGTATTCAAGGATCTAGCACATGTGTGACTTGTTCTTGTTAGTTTGAGTTTTCCTCTCGTGCTTCCCCTTGTGTTTCCCTTGTTTTTCCCATTGTGTTCTTCGTGTTTTTCGTGGAATCCGCTCCTTTCATGAAAGATCGGCCCCTAGGGTTCCTACCCTACATCATCTTGGTATCATGAGCCACGTTGATCACGATTTCGGAGCCTCCCCATTGTGTTTCTAGCCTTGTTTTTGTTGTTTTTCGTCCTAATTCGAAAATTCCCCACAAAAATAGCCCCAATTTTTTTTGTGATTTGTTAGTGTGTTGAGATTTTGTTAGTTTGGACCCGTGGAATTGCTTTGTTATGAGTGTATGTAGCTTTCCCCCCCTTTCCCCACCCTTTCCATCCACAAAATCCTCTGGATTTGACCATTTTCGCCATCTCCACCTTGAACCCTAGCTGTTCATCCCGTGCCCGATTTTCGCCCAGGCACCGAACATCCGATCCAGCCCGGATGACCGGCCCAGCCCGGACGTCCGACCGACCCTGACGAAACTGAATTTTTTCCAGTGTAGTCACCACCACCACCCCACATTTCCGCATACGCACTCCTACTACCATTACACCATCACCACTTCCGCATACCACCACCATTTGGACCGTTTCACACTTTGACATGTGTTGCCACTTCGAGTTTTGAGAATTTGAGTTGCGGCACCGTATCCTTTTGTGTTTTGGCTATCTAGGTACGGTTCGACATCGACATCACGGCTGCTCATCTTCGCCATGGACGCGTCCTACGTCGTCATCAACAACGACCACCTCGACTACATCGTGGTATTTCGGTCAACCATTTTGACACCATACCGTAAGCAAGAACGGTAACATCGTCTTGGTTTTGGACATATCACTCTTGCCATTACATTGATAGACATCATAGCCTTACTCCTTTGCGTTGCTTACCCATCGAGACTAGCCATTAAGTATTGCCGGCAACGAGACTTGTGCACATTAGTGATCATACTTCCCATAACATACATACATCATTGTTGCATATATTGGTATCATCTCTTGTGTCACAAAGTTTTCATCGCATACACAATTGCTATCTTGGTCCGTCAAGCATTGCATGAGAAAAAAGCTCCAACATCAAAGAGCCAAACAAGCTTTTAAGCATAGAGGAAATATAAGCAAAGAGCTTTTAAGCAAGAACCATAGCATCATACAACATTAAGATTGTCGACGCATTTTTGCTTAGTAGGTTGTGCACAAGTTCTTGTATCCGCCTATTGTGCAATCGTGCTAGCGTCTTTCTAGTGTTGTGCAACAGGAGCAATTTTGTGGATTCCCCATTTTGGCTCACCCTTGGTTGCATGACCCCACTTATCTTTTTTGCGTGTGTGTTACCGTGTACCTTATATGCTTGGTCTACTTGTTACATTGCATCTTGCGAATCTTTTCCAACATTATTGAAGCTCACTTACAATTGCATTAAATTTTGTGCCACCATCCTAACCAAGCCCCACCAAAAGCTTTTACTTGTGTAGGTGTGAGAAACCGACAAGAGCTAGTACCAATTGTGCTATTTCCTTGTCCTACATTGGAGTGATAATCGATCCACTTTCAACTTCGGTCAAGGTACATTTGGTATTCGTTCTTCTCTTTCTACCACTCACATTGTCTTGGAATGATGGATAGGACAAGTACTTCTACCAACCCACTCTTCATGGAGCAAGACGACGACATGAACTCCTTCGTCACCAAGAGTCACCTCTTTGGTGCACAACGTGCTTTGCATCAAGAGCAACAAACTATGAGTGAACGCATCGACAACCTTGCCACCGACTTGCGGCTTTCCGAGCAACGTACAAGGGACTACTTCGACCACAAGCTCGACAATCACAAGAAAGAGAATGACACAAGAATGGACGAGATTCATGCTTTGTTGCTCAACCGCTCTTCTTCCACTTCGTCTTCATCAAGAAGGACTCTCTCAAGCCGACACTCTGACTTCACACTCTCCGGCTCAAGTACATCGACATCCAACACTCTTCGCCGAGCCGCGTGCAATGATCGTCAAGCAAGCCTCAATCCCCTATGCGACACCGACTATCAAGAGTGCTGACGACGTCAAACTCAAGAGGTCTTTGCGCTAGCACGAGAATGGCAACGACAACGCCAACATGAAGAGGAAGAGCGAGCGCATCTACACCAAGTTGCAAAAGACGCCGAAGCACAACACCAAGAAGAACAACTCCGTGAAGCTCAAGCACTTGCGGCGCAACAAGCCCTCCAAGATTCAAGTAGAGCCATAGCCAACCGAGGCCGACAAGCTCGAGAACAAGAAGAAGCATTTCACGAAGAAATTCAAGAATGGAGATTTCAAGCTCGCGTGCATCGTCAAGTTCCTCAAGCTCCTCCTCGAGCTCGATAAGCTCCTCGACAAGCACATCAAGAACAACAAGTTCCTCAACATCATGAAGACAATGGAGATCCTCCACGACAAGAGCAACATCAGGTTGACAACCCTCTGCGCCAAGAGCACCACGAGTTGTACAATCATCAACAACATGGACGTCATCATCCCCGACCCCAACACAATGAAGAGCAACTCTATGGCAAGCTCAAGTTCACCATGCCCAAGTTCAACGGAAGCAACGATCCCGAAGAGTACCTTTCATGGGCATTGAAAGTTGACAAGATCTTCCATTTTCACAATTACGAAGAAGAGAAGAAGATTGCGATGGCATCCCTTGAGTTCCAAGACTATGTCCTCATTTGGTGGGAACAAGTAATAGAGAGCCGAGAGGCAAGAGGTGAACCACCCATCACTACTTGGGCGCAAATGAAGGATGTCATGAGAGCATGCTTTGTGCCTACCTACTACAACCGCGACCTCTTCAAGAAACTCCAACTACTCAAGCAAGGAACAAAGAGCGTTGAAGAGTACTACAAGGAGATGGAGATTGCCATCATACGAGCCAATGTCACGGAAGATCATGAGCAAACAATGGCACGTTTCTTGAATGGACTCAACCATCCCATCAAGAAGATCGCCGACTTCCAACCATACTCGAACCTCATCGAGCTAGTGCATCAAGCTACCAAAGCGGAGCGTCAAGTGCAAGATGATTTCAAGTATGCCAAGTACTCATCCAAGTCCTACGGCTTCTCCAACAACCAAGCTTCAACGACTCCAACTCCGATTACATAGCCTTCTACTAGCACCATCGACAAGTCAAGTTCCAAGAAAGCTTCGTCAACTCCAAGTCATCCTCCTACTACGAGCACCTTCAAGCCGAGAGCTTCATCGTCGTCAACCCCAACCGATGTGTAACGCCCTCGATGTGGTTCTATCTCCCACGTATCGAAGCACGACTTAGAGGCATAACCGCATTGAAAGCAATGTCACAAGTGAGGTAATCTTCACACAACCCATGTAATACATAAGGGAAAGAGATACATAGTTGGCTTACAATCGCCACTTCACACAATACATGAATAAAGCATTACATCAACCAGATACAATCAAGGTCCGACTACGGAATCAAAATAAAAGAAGACTACCCCAAATGCTACACAGATCCCCGATCGCCCCAACTGGGCTCCACTACTGATCAACTGAAATGATACAACACAATGAACGAGATCTTCATCGAGCTCCTCCTTGAGCTCGGTTGAGTCACCAGCCCGGTAACATCGGCACCTGCAAACTGGTTTTGTAAGTATCTGCGAGTCACGGGGACTCAGCAATCTCACACCCTCACGATCAAAACTATTTAAGCTTATAGGAAGGGTAACAGGTATGAGGTGGAGCTCCAGCAAGCGACTAGCATATTTGGTGGCTAACATACACAAAAGAGAGCGACAAGAGAAGGCAAAAGCACGATGGATGAACTATGATCAAGAAGTGATCCTAGAACAACCTACGTCAGGCATAACTCCAACACCGTGTTCACTTACCGGACTACGCCCAGAAGAGACCATCACGGTTACACATGCGGTTGGTGCATTTTAATTAAGTTAAGTTTCAGGTTTTCTACAACCGGACATTAACAAATTCCCATCTGCCCATAACCGCGGGCACGGCTTTCGAAAGTTCATATCCCTGTAGGGGTGTCCCAACTTAGCCCATCACAAGCTCTCACGGTCAACGAAGGATATTCCTTCTCCCAAGACAATCCGATCAGACTCAGAATCCCGGTTACAAGACATCCTCGACAATGGTAAAACAAGTCCAGCAAGACTGCCCGATGCGCCGATATCCCGATAGGAGCTGCACATATCTCATTCTCAGGGCACACCGGATAAGAAATCCGTACAACTAAAACCAGCCCTCGAGTTTCCTCGAGGTGGCGCTGCAAGGGGCTCTAGTTTGGACCAACACTTAGACAAGCATTGGCCCGGGGGTGGGGGGTTAAAATAAAGATGACCCTTGGGATGCGCGACTCCCAAGGGAAAAAGGCTAGGTGGCGAATGGTAAAACCAACGTTGGGCCTTACTGGAGGAGTTTTATTCAAAGCGAACTGTCAAGGGGTTCCCATTATAACCCAACCATGTAAGGGACGCAAAATCCGGGAACATAACACCGATATGACGGAAACTAGGGCGGCAAGAGTGGAACAAAACACCAGGCATAAGGCCGAACCTTCCACCCTTTATCAAGTATATAGATGCATTAATTAAATAAGAGATATTGTGATATCCCAACAAAATATCCATGTTCCAACAAGGAACAAACTCCAATCTTCACCTGCAACTAGCAACGCTATAAGAGGGGCTGAGCAAAGCAGTAATATAGCCAAACAACGGTTTGCTCAGACAAGGTGGGTTAGAGGCTTGGCTTAACAATATGGGAGGTATGATAAGCAAGTGGTAGATATCGCAGCATAGGCATAGAAAAAGAGCGAGCAACTAGCAAGCAAAGATAGAAGTGATTTCGAGGGTATGGTCATCTTGCCTGAGATCCCGCAAGAAAGAAGAACGAGTCCATGAAGAAGACAAACAGACGAAGTCGAACGGATCCTCACAAACGCGACGTTATCGGAACCAACCCGAAGAAGCAACACCGGAAAGAAGCAAACAACATAGTAAACAACCATCACATAGCATGGCATGATGCGCAAACAATTATGATGCATGTCCAGTTTAAAGATACATGGCATGGCAAAGTGCAACAACCAAAACTAAAAATTAAGTGGAGCTCAATATGCAACGGGTTGCATATTGACGGAACACCACGTGACTTATTTAGTTCAGTCCCAGTTAGGTACTCAACAAAATTAAATATTGTAGAACATGGCAAGAGGTGAAGCATAATGAAACTATCTATGTAGGCAAGTTTAAATGAGGCCGGAACAACAAAACAACAAGTCCGGAAACTCCTCATGTGTATATTTTAGGTTTGATACTGATCTGCTCTAAACACAATTTTAGAGTTGTTAAACATGCAAAGCAAGTCCACCATGTTAAACTAGGCATTTTTCCATCCCATTTACATATAAAGTTTATTAAATTCCGAGTTACGGTTATTTAGTTATGAAATAAAACATTTTAACATGGCATAGGAGCAAATTTAACCAAACAACATTTTCAACATGGATGAAAGTTGCAAATAATTAACCTACACATAATTCTAAGCATTTTTCATATATAATTCATTTTAATCCGATGCACCAATTGAGAGTTATTATATGCATGTTGTCTAGGAGGTTTCCTGCAAAACTGCTGTCTCTGGAAAATTAGCTAAAACGTTCTGCGAAAAAAAAACACCTCTCGGGCCGAATCTGGTGCACTGCTGGGCTGAACAGAGAGGATGGACTGGGGCTATGCTCACATTGGGCCACTGGGCCAGAAGCGGAGAAGCGGTGATGGGCCAAGGGGAGGCACCGCTGGGCCTTGGCGGCACAGGGAGCTGGGCCGCCGCGTTGGGCCTCGTAGGCAGAGTGAAGCGGAGGCAGCGCGATCAGGCACGGCATCTCTGATCGACAGGAAGCAGGTTCAGTGCAGGGGCGAAGCAGGGGAATTGGCCGGCGACGCAGGTGGGCTCCGACGAGGTCGCCGGTGGCCGAGGACGAGGCCTAGCTGCCGGGATCCGGCTGGAACATGAAAGTGCGATAGAGTGCCAGTCGGATCTGGTAGTGGAAGCCGATAGTGGGTGGCGCGGCCGCATGCGAGGAGGTCAACGCGAGGCCGGCGGTGATGAGGGACTTGGCGCGGGGCAACGGCTTGGCGCGCAGAGGAGGCCAGCGGGAGAAAGAGCAGCTCGGGCGCGCTCGGGGTCGAGCTCACGCGCGAAGTCCTCGGGCACGGGGAGCTGGGTACGTTACAGGCTCAGGGAGGCATCAGGCGAGCTCCATCTCGTTGCAGGGGATGCAGGGGTGGCAGGCACTTGGCGACCTTGATGCAGGGGAGAGGTGGAGGCGTGGATTCGGTGAGGCGGCGGAGTTCCTTCAGCGGCCATGGCGCCTGGCGTGCTACCTGTTGCAGCAGTACAGAGAGAAAGAGAGAGATGTGAGAGGAGGGAGTGGAATTTTAGGGAGGTAGAGAAGATCGAGGAAGAGTGACAGTAGGCGAGGCGACCTGGACGTGGCCTTCGCCGGCGGCAGTGGGGTGCTACTGGAGATCCGGCACCGGGCGAGACAGGGACGAGGAGAAAAAGGACGCGGGGCATGGCGCTGGTGGATCGGGGTGGATCCCGATGGGGATTTGGGAGATAAGTGCGGCGGCGGTAGGGACAAGTGCCTAGAAGTTAGGGTTTGGTCTAGATTTAGACTAGAGAGTATATATATATAAAGAAAGAGGGAGACTAGGGGCTAATCCGTCCCTCCAGATAAATTGAGCGGTCGAGAAAAATAGACTAGGAAGTCCAATTAACAAAACGGAGACGTTTTGTAGATGTTTGGGGATGATCCGGACACAACGGTGGCGATAGTCTGGGTCGGGTCTGGGACAGCTTCTCGGACGTGCGCGCAAGGGGTCGGTTGGAACTCGTGGGCTGTGCAGAAGGGCTCGAGCTGAGAGAAGAGAAGAGAGAGAGGCCCGGCGACTGTCTCCGGAGACCGAAAACGTCCGACGTTAGACCGGCTATAATGCCGCTATAGTTTAACGGTTGGGCTATCAAACGAACTCCGAATGCGATGAAACTTGAGAGGCAGTCTATCTACACTATAATAAGATTACACGCCAACTTTCAACCCAATCCGAGAACATTTTCCGGCCACTTATAAAATAATAATTCGGGTGTGCCGTGGGCGCGTGCGAGTGTGGTTGGGCTCAAAATGGACAACAGACGGAACTGGGGGAAACCCGGACTAATGCAAGTTTCGAAAACATGATGATGCAATGCGGATGATGACATGGCAAGATGCAACACGCAAGCGAATGACATGGCAACGACAATGAATAACTGGAAGACACTTGGCACATCGGTCTCGGGGCGTTACAACACTCCACTAGGAGAGGATCTCATCCCGAGATCTAGAATGGCACTGACGAGGACATGTATTGGGGTAGGGTAACAGGCCTGACCTAAAGGCCCTACCCATGGACACCGTATACTCTGTACTGGGCCCCTGGGCTAGATCGCCGTCCAGATGTACCACAACTTGAAAATCACTCGGACGGCAACAACCACTCGGAGCACGACACTTCACTCGACGAGCTCATTCCACTCGACCGTGTAGCTCACTCGGATATGCAAAGACCAATAGTCAGCATGACGGTTTGTAGCTAGTGGGCAGGCATTATGGCATTGATGCTCCACCGTGTAACATAAAGGGTGAGGGGGTGGCGCACTCTATATATGCCACCCCCACCACTAGACTAGGGGGCTCTTTTCTTCCATCTCTCTCTCTCTCTTTTTCACCATTAGTCTCAGGACTACGGGGATCTGTTCCCCTCTCATTGTAATCTCCAGATACATACTAAGATAAAACAAAGCCTCTCCGGAGCACGAGACGTAGGGTTGTTATCTCCACCGTGAGAGGCCTGAACTCGCTAAAACCACCGTGTCACCCATATGCATCTCGATAGATCATGCTTCTTTATCCTACCCCTCTTTTATTGTCGGAATCGTTACCACGATAGTTGGCGCCCACCGTGGGGCATGGCATCTATCGAGCCATGATGCCGATGGTTTTTTCATTCATCTATGTTTAGTTTTATGTTCATGCTTATCATATTGTTCCTCTTGCGCAGTAAGTAATTGAAGCATCTCAAAATAAGGGGAGAAGATACATCTTCACCCGATGCTACATGCGTGCATGACCTTTCACAAACGGATCAATCAGGAGATTTCTTTCTATGCTATCCTCTTATGATCTAACAATCGCCGTGGATCTAAACAAGCCTGTTGTTGTCTTCCCTGTACGAGCAGGCACCCATCCGGATCAACAACGAAAGCTTACTATGAATAGATCAAACAAGAGACAAGAAAGGGACTATGGCACGGACGCTCTGCACCAAGGGTTGCAGCCATCGTCCTCACGCACGGCCGCCAGTGCGCCGACCTGCTTCCTCCTCTCCATCGAGCTCGGCCCGCCCGGACTTCAGGCGTTGGGCGGTCCCTCTGGCAGCGCTGTAGCTCGCCTGTGGTCGAGGCGATGTGGGCGCAGGACTGGCGCAACAACGGCCACCTCATCTCTGCGACGGCCTGACATGGCGCGTTGCAGCGGCGTCCCTCGTCAACCGCACGGCAGCGACCCCCGTGGTCGATGCGCAAGGTTGTCCACGTCAATAAGACGGGAGCCGCCGGATCGACTCGGCAGTCGGCACCATCTCGACCTCCGCCCGCACACAGACTTTTAGGAGAACACCGTCCAGCGCTCGGACTTGTCACAGGCCGCCTCACCTCGTGCTGGGTCCATGCAAAAGCTGCCGCCGTCGCCATGGCCGACCAGGGAGCTCTGTGCCCCGCCTTGTGATTCTCCTTCTAACCTTAATTCTTTCCCGATTTATTTCTTGCATGAAGGGGATAAATGTCCATGGGAAAGGGAAACTTCCCTTGCATGCATGGACGGCCTTAACTCCTACCTAATTATCGCTAATTAACGCTTCTTGCATGCACGTATAGGTTTGGATGTGGGCAACCTCATCAAGCATCGCAACGGCAGACGTTGACGAATCCCTGTGGACTGATGGCCTCCGGCATGACGCCATGGCGGTTCCTTGGTCCGACGTATGGCAAGAGCTCGCTGATAACCTATACGATGGAGTCAACAGCACACTAAAGCATTCGATGACGGCAACACCGTCTCAACCGTAAGCTGGCTCCGCCCTCACACACGACAGTGTCTCCCGCGCTGGAGATACAAACCCGACACGGCGTGGGGACCAGGAGTTGGCCATGCCGCCATGATCAGCAGCTTCTCCCTCCGACCGTCCGACGTCGATGGTTCAGCGTCAGCCTCTGCGGGTGCTCGGCAGCTTGTCCCTTATGTATCGTCTGCCTCCCTCCGGCATCATCCAGTGGGCAGCAACTCTCTCCAGTCGACATGGTCGCTCGTATGGGACTAGCTCACTCAGACCAAACCGGATCACTGGCGCTCGGCCGCCCGTGTGTCCTCGCTCGGCTGGACATGTCCGCATCGCTCGGCTGCCCTGCACGCGGTGATGAAGCTGCTCGCGTCATCATTAACTTGACCAACTCGGATGTCTCACGCGTCGCCACTCCGCGGGACTCCTCTACTTCACTCGGACGCCCCACGTGTCGCCACTCCGCTGGATACTTCACCATCAACTTGACCGACTCGGCCGTCCCGCACGTCGCCATCGGTTGGTCACCTCATAACCACTCAGCCGCTCCGTGCTTCGCCAATCGGTTGGTCACCTCATAACCACTCGGCCGCTTTGCACGTCGCCAATCGGTTGGTCACCTCATAACCACTCGGCCGCTCCGCGCGTCGCCAATCGGTTGGTCACCTCATCACCACTCCGCCGCTCCACGCGTCGCCAATCGGTTGGTCACCTCATAACCACTCGGCCGCCCCGTGCGTCGCCCTTGGTTGGTCACCTCATAACCACTCAGCCGCCCCACGCGTCGCCCTTGATTGGTCACCTCTTAACCACTCGGCCGCCCCGCGCATCGTCATTGGTTGGTCACCTCATCACCACTCGGCCGCCCTGCGCGTCGCCATCGCCAAAATCCCCCAGTGGGTGACTTAGCTGTGAATCTGTTTCGCCTAAGTTCAAGAAATCCTACCGAGTGGAGAGCAAACCTCCCACTTGGGGGCTTAGCTGCAGTTCAAGGACTCGCCTAAGTTTGAAAAAATCCTACCGAGTGGAGAGCAAACCTCCCACTCGGGGGCTTAGCTGCAGTCCAGTACTCGCCTAAGTTTGAAAAAAATCCTACCGAGTGGAGAGCAAACCTCCCACTCGGGGGCTTAGCTGCAGTCCAATACTTGCCTAAGTTTGAAAAAAATCCTACCGAGTGGAGAGCAAACCTCCCACTCGGGGGCTTAGCTGCAGTCCAGTACTTGCCTAAGTTTGAAAAAAAATCTTACCGACTGGAGAGCAAACCTCCCACTCGGGGGCTTAGCTGCAGTCCAGTGCTCGCCTAAGTGTTTGAAATCCTACCGAGTGGAGAGCAAGCCTCCCACTCGGAGGCTTAGCTGCAGTCCAAGGACTCGCCTAAGTAGCCAAAATCCGACTGAGACAAGAGCAAACCTCTAATTCAAGGAGCTGCATCACAAGTATAATGTGCGCTCCATCCCTATCCGCAAGGACACCGAGATGAAGATCGACTGTCACCATCGCCTCGTCTCACCACTCGGCCACTCGCTTGCCTTCAAACAGCTAAGTCATTTTACATTCTGTTATTTCCGTCTTTCCAAGTGTCGCATAATTCACACATCACGTTGACTTGGAGGCCACGCCACCGAGTGTACCTCTACGCTCGGCTGCTTATTTTCACATACTTGCTTAGTACTGGTTATGAGACTCACGAGTCCATCTTCCATTTTTCCGCATACATCATTCACGAACACCATGTGTCGTTCTTCATTTCGAATTTGCATCGGTCCTCTGGGGCTGCAACTCAGTCGAAACACTACACTTCCACTTTATTTGAGCCAGTATTCCAATGAGTTCCGTCGGATCCGTCGCTTTGACAAGTTCAAACGGATCCTTCGCTCTTTCATACTCTTGCTGGTTAATCAGCAAGCCCCTTGCACTCCCAGCAGGTGGCTATGGGTGTTATAAACACAAATCATTTCAGCATTCTGACCTCGGGTGTCTATGGGTGTTATAAACACAAATCATTTCAGCACACATCAAATTTCTTCGAGAAATTATTCCGTTGGCTTGTGCCATTTTTTTACACAAGTTACGCGATCACTCGACGGCCTTATGTGCCAACTTCATGCTGCTCGAACTCGGTCACCGTACCGATCCTAGCACACCACAACACCGACCTTGTCGCTCTGTTGACTTCAAACACATCCAGCCAACCCCTCTATGGAATCCTCTTCATCGTAACAATGATATAGACCTCGTCAGGCATGAGACAGATAAGTCCCTTTTATAATTAAACTTCACACACTTCACTCTTTTGCGAGTTTGCCTCTTTCAAGCATCACTCGGAAGCTTCTCCTCATCTTTACCCGAGTCCGACTCGATGAATTGCAAATCATCCATTCAAAACTATATTTCTCATATTCCGACATGTCCGTTTGTCGAAGCCTGTAGTACGCTCGGGGGCTACGCTGCAATCGGGGGCTGCATCTCATTTGGAATGACACTCTCCTGAGTAGTCGAGTACTTCATCACCAGTCAGATCCTTCACTTCAACAAGTACATTTGATCCGCCACTTTGACAAGTTTTATAATCACCCAGACGCTCTGCACGCCATCTTCATTCCTACTCAGACTCAGTTGTCACGCCGGTCTTGTTGTGTCGCAACCGCACTACACCGACCTCATTGCTACATTAGCTTCGAAAGCATCCGGCCAAGTCCTTCGAAGACCATTTCAGCCACTTGGCTGGACACTTAGTCCTTCACTCTGCCACCTCGTGCATCCTCACTCGACTGCCCCACGCGTCGCCACTCGGTTGTGCACGTCTTCACCACTCGGCCGCCCCGCGCGTTGCCACTCAGTTGTGCATGTCTTCATCATTCAACCACCTCGCACATCATGACTCGGCCGCTCCGCGTGTCGCCACTCAGTTGTGCATGTCTTCATCATTCAACCACCTCACACATCTCGACTCGACCGCTCCGCGCGTCGTCACTCGGTTGTGCA
>NC_041380.1:210792517-210824660 GCF_002162155.2 Triticum dicoccoides
TTATCACTCGGCCGCCCCGCGCGTAGCGTATCGATTGGTCACCTCATGACCACTCGGCCGCCCCGCGCGTCGCTACTCGGTTGGTCACCTCATCACCACTCGACTGCCCCGCGCGTCGCCATCGGTTGGTCACCTCATCACCACTCGGCCGCTCCGCGCGTCACCTCTTGGTTGATCACCTCATCACCACTCGGCCGCTCCGCGCGTCACCTCTCGGTTGGTCACCTCATCACCACTCAGCCATCTCGCACGTCGCCTATCGATTGGTCACATCCTCGCCACTCGGCTACCCCATGCGTCACCACTCGGTTGAACACATCTTCACCACTCGGCCACTCGTGCGCCTTCAGACAACTAAGTTGTTTTATAGCTAAGTTGTTTACACCCCCAGCACAGGAACAACTAAGTTACTCATATGATCAACTTCATATCACACTCTGTAGCAAGCTTACCTCTTTCGAGCATCACTCGGGGCTACGCACAGCCGTTGGCCATGTTGCCCTCAGGGATTATGCCCATTCGATCAACCCATTGATCGCATCAGGAATATCTTTCTGACCGTACATGCTCGTTCCGCCAAAAATCTATAATGGTAGTACTGTCCACTCAGACGATCGCCCAAATCATTTCTAGAAGTCATCTTCAGACTACAAAAGGGTGAAAACGACACTCCTCTACGGATACACTTGGCCCTTATCCTAGGCCCCAAGGCGTCAGTTTCACAAACCTGGACTCAGAGATGGCATGTGCTGGTGTTCCCCCGGGATAATGAGTGGCATCTCTCCGGAGAGTCAGCCCACACACTAGCCTCGCCACTCGGGTTTCATGGCACGTCCATGTCAGACCACTAGTCTATCTCCTCCGGGAGACATACGAGTGCCACCAAGTTTTTCCTTGTAGTCAACATACCCCGACGAGTTGGGAAGCACGTCCGCTCGGACAAATACCCCTTTCATGCAAAATTTAACGATCAATATAAGAGGTACTACTGGAATGATTACTCCATGGAGTGTCCAGCTTTTTTCTACAGTTGTCAGTTTCAAAGCCGATTTCATTCACCGTGTTGAGAGCACGAAGATTCAGCTGCTTGACCGAGTTCCAAGCTGAATTTATTCCATACCGAGTGCACGAAGATCAGTCCGACTAACTCAGCTCTAGGCTGAGCTTACTTACCATGTCAAGCGCCTGAAGATGCATCCGATTGACTCAATTTCAGACTAAAAAGATATTTACTGTGTCGACTGCGTGGAGGTTTACCAGGACACTTAAACCCTCTACCAGGCTCATCTAGTCCGACGGAGGCTCGGAGACTACACCCAGTGGGTGCACTCAGCGTGCCCCCACTGGAAGAGAACTCGGAAAGAAACACTTTGCTTGATGCAAAACCAGCTCCAGAATTACTCGACCTCCGAGTTAGAGAAGAACAAGTTCGATCCGTACCAGCTAAAAAGATTTTTAGTTCTCTCAGACCCCCGCTGACTGCCCGCAGTCGACGGCGGTCTCAGGGACTACACCCAGTGGGTGCACTCAGCGTGCCCCCACTGGAGTAATCTCCACTCGGTACGACCTGACCAGTCCGAGTGATGAACAACAACAAAAAGGACAGGCTCTAAGACTCCCGCCGACTGCCCGCAGTCGACGGCAGTCTCGGGGACTACACCCAGTGGGTGCACTCAGCGTGCCCCCACTGGAATGGTATCTACTCGGAACCGGCCGCCCGGTCCGAGTGACGGCCAAACAACAAAAAAATACACGTTCCAGGCGTGAAGAAATTCTGAGTAATCAGTTACCCAATGCAGGACCAGCTCCAAATCACTCCAAAAAATTGCTATAAGGTGAGTTTAACGGTCCTCCAGGGACCCGTTTGAGCTCATTTCACTCGGACACCATACAGTCCGGAATCCATCAAGGCAACATGCGGAGATAAGATCGTCGGGTGACCAGAGGGAGTTCATAAGTGCCTCCGTAGCACTCGACTCATCTGGGAATTCACCTCGACTCGACCCGCTCAAACTCGACCGATTCGGGGGCTAATGACGAGGACATGTATTGGGGGTAGGGTAACAGGCCTGACCTAAAGGCCCTACCCATGGACACCGTATACTCTGTACTGGGCCCCTGGGCCAGATCACCGTCCAGATGTACCACAACTTGAAAATCACTCGGACAGCGACAACCACTCGGAGCACGACACTTCACTCGACGAGCTCATTCTACTCGACCGTGTAACTCACTCGGATATGCAAAGATCAATAGTCAACATGACGGTTTGTAGCTAGTGGGCAGGTGTTATGGCATTGATGCTCCACCGTGTAACATAAGGGGTGAGGGGGTGGCACACTCTATATAAGCCACCCCCACCACTAGACTAGGGGGCTCTTTTCTTCCATCTCTCTCTCTTTTTCACCATTAGTCTCAGGACTACGGGGATCTGTTCCCCTCTCATTGTAATCTCCGGATACATACTAAGATAAAACAAAGCCTCTCCGGAGCACGAGACGTAGGGTTGTTATCTCCACCGTGAGAGGCCCGAACTTGCTAAAACCATCGTGTCACCCATATGCATCTCGATAGATCATGCTTCTTTATCCTACCCCTCTTTTATTGTCGGAATCGTTACTACGACAGGCACCGGAGGGAAAATCGAAGAGAAAGAGAAGAGGTAAAACTAAGTTTCTTCTTTGACAACCGAGTGAGACCAAAGAACCTTGAAAGGTTGAACAAATTCGAGAAAGAATACAACGAAGGTGAACAAAGTCGAAAACACTCCTTTAGAAAAGAGGAACAAAGAACATTGCAAAAAACCTTGAGGTTGAAGGGCAAGATTTATATTGAAACCACTCCGGTTAAAACAAGCTAGAGAAGGATTAAGAATGATACAATTTGGATAGCACTTTGATTGTAAATGGAAGAATTTGAGTATGAACTAGACAAGATGAGAGGGCACTTGATGAATCAACAAAACACTACCTCCGGAACTATTGAAATAATGACACAAGGGGTAAGAAAGATTTCAGACAGCACTCCGGTTGAGAAGGATGGCAAAACTTGATAAGATGAGAGAACTTGAATGAAATCATGACACTCCAGTTGGAAAAGGATTAGCAAAGGAAAGAATATGGTCTTGACAAACCGAGATGAGGAGTCAAAAGAGCAACATCACTAGACCTCCGGGAGAAAGAATAGGATATAGATAATTGAGATAAAAGAATGTAGAAGAAAATGCCAACTTCTGCTACAAAAGAGCTTGAAAAGGTATCCTTAGGAGAAGGGTCGAATAGAGTTGTTGGAAAACCAACAACGAAAATAAGTAAGTTTGTTGTGGGCTTATGACAACATCTCGAAACTTAAGGTGAAATTCTGCCACTAACGAAAACAATAGACTGGATTGATATCACCAAGGATACGAGAAGCTTATATCACCGGGAGGATAAATGAAGAACTTGGATCATTTATAAGCACCATAGATAGCAACAATCCTTAGGGAAGGCTTTAGGTGAAACATGACACAAGATAACTCCAACGAAGAGATTGATGGATTTAAAATACCTCATTCTTAACAACATGTGAATCATGAAACATGAACTCAAATTATCAAGAATGACATAATACCACCTCCAATGATACGGAAGAAAGAATTGCACTCCAGATAGCAAAATGAAGAATGCTTGAACTCCTCTGAAAAGAATCTTGATGAACACTTCGAGAAGAAATTAAATCCTTTATGAACCATCATGTAGAGCCTCCATGAAAAACTCCGGTAATAAAAGGATGATAGAAAGAAAGAGAAGTTGAAAACAAAAGGCGAAGCCTTGCAATGATTTAGATGGATCTTCATGACGAGAAAATTGAGAGAGCTTGGAACTCCGGGAAAAGAAAAGATGAAAAATTGAGATAAAGAATTTGGTGAGCCTCCGGAATAAGGAATTAATCACTCGATGAAACAAGAATAAGAATTACCTTATGCTTATCCTTCACCAATTTAAATTGATGACAAGCAACGGATTTGGCACACCACTTATTCTTGTAGCAAGGATTAAGAGAGATATAACATAAACTTGGGAAAAACTTCAACGAACTACCGGTAGGGTTTGGAAGAACGAATAAATTGATATGATAACAGTGGAAGAGAATCCTGGAAGAACCACCGTAAGAATTGAAAATGAACGAAGTAAAAAGGATGAATCACCGGGTAAGAATTGTGAAATGAACGAAGATACTTGAGACAATCTAGATACATGAGAACGAAGGGATCACGAACTGATTAGAGATCACTTGAATGATGGACCGGTAAGATTGGAGAATGATAACTGACAGCTGAGAATGAATAAACCTGAATTGATGGACTCCGGATAACAAACTGAGAAGACTCTTGAATTGCTTCGGACGGGTGAAAAGAATTTCCACAATCGAAAATAATTATGAGAGGATGGCAACAAGCTAGAATCACGAATCTTGAAGAGAATGGAGCAAGATTAAAGAGAAACTCTTCTTCGGTCTTCAAAATCCGAGAATGACTACGAGAAACACCACCATGAATTATTTAGACACTCCGGAAGAATCAAAACGAAGAGGTTGAGCCAACGATGAAAAGAATGTGAAAGATCTTGGAGGAGGTATTTGACGGATGACAATTCATTCTCACGTCAAACTTCGAAATGAAATTGATAATAATGCCGTGAAAAGAAGAGTCAGGTAAGATCCTGGAAAAAGACCTGTGGGTTAGGGCCCACTGAAAAGATACAACATTGAACGATTTTGAAGAGAGATTGCACCGGTTGATTTAAAAGGCTTGAATGAGATAACAACCTCAAAATAGGTTGAACGGATCTTGAATGACAAGACGATCCTTCTGAGATATCTTTAGCACTCCGGAATAATTGAATAGCGAGAAATGACTGAATATAAGGTGAACCGGCATGAGAAGGCATTTGAAATACGGAAAAAATATGATCAACACCGAAAGCTTGAATTGGATCCACCGGAGAAGGAAAAGAATGAAGAATGATGAACTTGAGGTTTCGTTAGGACTTCATGAGAATCACCGGGTAAGGACATTGACGGAAAAGAATGATGAGACTTCATAACCATAAGATAGATACTTGATAAAGAAATCTTAGTCCTTAAAGAAAAAGGGTGGGTGGGCAAGAAAACAAAGACAATTTAGAGACGGATGAAACAAACACCGTTGACGAAAACTGAGTTGATCTTGCGGATGTCGAAAATGAACGGATCCACTTGACGAGAAGCACACCGGTTTAGAAGAAATTGAGATGGCAAGCTCGAAGATCAAGAAGGATTGCATTCATATAGGAGTATGAGAACACCTCTTAGGAAAGGTATGGAATCAGCACTTGACATTGAAGCAACTCGAATACCACAACTCAAAAAAAACAAAGGATTGGCTTGCAGAATAAGCCGGAACAAACATATGATAGATATTTTGTCCGAAGTTTTCGTGGTGGGGCCTACACGGGCTCGACCGTACAGCACATCATGTGCAAGGCAGTGCACATGACATACGAAGCGTCCCCGAGTCAGCATAGCCAAGGACTCTTTAAGACATAATGAGACCACTGTAAAACCAACCGTGGATAGGCGGACCACTAGATGTCGAACCCCAATTTCATATCATACATCTGTCGGAAAGATATCCTAAGAGCTACTTGAATTCCCACTTATTAACTCCCGAAATTTTCCGGTTATGCAATCAGGTGTTGGGGATACAGGGGAAGCATAATATCTCACCCAAAACTAGCAAATCCTACATCCAGCTGTATCCATCCTTCAACACATAACCAAGAAAACATCGAAAAATCATTTACCTCAACCTTCGAAAAGCATCCGTTATACAAGTTATGGCAATACTCCCGAACTCCCGCCCCAGTACTGGGTGGCATCGAGGTTATCTCACCAACAACTGCATAAAAGAGATTTTCGATGTCAGCGAAACTCAGGTTTTCCAGAATTGCAACGATAAAATTGTGACGACAACACCTCGGAGCTCAACTCCCCGGGACACTGCCATAATCCCTAGATGTCAGGAGGGACCAAGAACAATGTTCTCATCACAAATCCATCGGAACGATTCCAAGATACCTGCGTGATCCTAAATTTTTTTAGTGAAATTTGAGAAGAGAATAGTCAAAACTCTACGTCAGGATGCCTTACCAAAGAGACGCAGGGACTGAGGAGTAAAAAGAATCCTACTCTCCGATATATATAATCCTAAAAGACTCAAAACATTTTTCTAGACTCAACAACGCCAGCGATTCGATCAAGCAGGGGGCTCCTAAGTCGCGGAAGGCTCTGATTACCAACTTGTAACACCCTTGATGCGGCTATATCTCCCACGTGTCGAAGCACGACTTAGAGGTATAACCGCATTGAAAGAAATGTCGAAAGTGAGGCAATCTTCACACAACCCATGTAATACATAAGGGAAAGAGATACATAGTTGGCTTACAATCGCCACTTCACACAATACATGAATAAAGCATTACATCAACCAGATACAATCAAGGTCCGACTACAGAACCAAAATAAAAGAAGACTACCCCAAATGCTACACAGATCCCCGATCGCCCCAACTGGGCTCCACTACTGATCAACTGAAATGATACAACACAATGAACGAGATCTTCATCGAGCTCCTCCTTGAGCTTGGTTGAGTCACCTGCCCAGTAACATCGGCACCTGCAAACTGGTTTTGGAAGTATCTGTGAGTCACGAGGACTCAGCAATCTCATACCCTCGCGATCAAAACTATTTAAGCTTATAGGAAGGGTAACAGGTATGAGGTGGAGCTGCAGCAGGCGACTAGCATATTTGGTGGCTAACATACACAAAAGAGAGCGAGAAGAGAAGCCAAAAGCACAATCGATGAACTATGATCAAGAAGTGATCCTAGAACAACCTACGTAAGGCATAACTCCAACACCGTGTTCACTTCCCGGACTCCGCCGAGAAGAGACCATCATGGTTACACACGCGGTTGGTGCATTTTAATTAAGTTAAGTTTCAGGTTTTCTACAACCGGACATTAACAAATTCCCATCTTCCCATAACCGTGGGCACGGCTTTCGAAAGTTCAAATCCCTGCAGGGGTGTCCCAACTTAGCCCATCACAAGCTCTCACGGTCAACGAAGGATATTCCTTCTCCCAAGACAATCCGATCAGACTCAGAATACCGGTTACAAGACATCCTCAACAATGGTAAAACAAGTCCAGCAAGACCGCCCGATGCGCCGACATCCCGATAGGAGCTGCACATATCTCGTTCTCAGGGCACACCGAATAAGCAATCCGTACAACTAAAACCAGCCCTCGAGTTTCCCCGAGGTGGCGCTGCAAGGCGCTCTAGTTTGGACCAACACTTAGACAAGAATTGGCCCGGGGGTGGGGGGTTAAAATAAAGATGACCCTTGGGATGCGTGACTCCCAAGGGAAAAAGGCTAGGTGGCGAATGGTAAAACCAAGGTTGGGCATTGCTGGAGGAGTTTTATTCAAGGTGAACTGTCAAGGGGTTCTCATTATAACCCAACCGTGTAAGGGACGCAAAATCCGGGAACATAACACCGATATGACGGAAACTAGGGCGGCAAGAGTGGAACAAAACACCAGGCATAAGGTCGAGCCTTCCACCCTTTACCAAGTATATAGATGCATTAATTAAATAATAGATATCGTGATATCCCAACAAAATATCCATGTTCCAACAAGGAACAAACTCCAATCTTCACCTGCAACTAGCAACTCTATAAGAGGGGCTGAGCAAAGCGGTAACATAGCCAAACAACGGTTTGCTCGGACAAGGTGGGTTAGAGGCTTGGCTTAACAATATGGGAGGCATGATAAGCAAGTGGTAGATATCGCAGCATAGGCATAGCAAAAGAGCGAACAACTAGCAAGCAAAGATAGAAGTGGTTTCGAGGGTATGGTCATCTTGCCTGAGATCCCGCAAGGAAGAAGAACGAGTCCATGAAGAAGACAAACGAATGAAGTCGAATGGATCCTCACAAATGCGATGTTATCGGAACCAACCCGAAGAAGCAACACCGGAAAGAAACAAACAACATAGTAAACAACCATCACATAGCATGGCATGATGCGCAAACAATTATGATGCATGTCCGGTTTAAAGATACATGGCATGGCAAAGTGCAACAACCAAAACTACAAATTAAGTGGAGCTCAATATGCAATTGGTTGCATATTGACGGAACACCACGTGACTTATTTAGTTCACTCCCGGTTAGTTACTCAACAAAATTAAATGTTGTAGGACATGGCAAGAGGTGAAGCATAATGAAACTATCTATCTAGGCAAGTTTAAATGAGGCCGGAACAACAAAACAACAAGTCCGGAAGCTCCTCATGTGCATATTTTAGGTTTGGTACTGATCTGCCCTAAACACAATTTTAGAGTTGTTAAACATGCAAAGCAAGTCCACCATGTTAAACTAGGCATTTTCCACCCCATTTACATATAAAGTTTATTAAATTCTGAGTTACGGTTATTTAGTTATGAAATAAAACATTTTAGCATGGCATAGGAGCAAATTTAACCAAACAACATTTTAAACATGGATGAAAGTTGCAAATAATTAACCTACACATAATTCTAACCATTTTTCATACATAATTCATTTTAATCCGATGCACGAATTGAGAGTTATTATATGCATGTTGTCTAGGGGGTTTCCTGCAAAACTGCTGTCTCTGGAAATTAGCTAAAACGTTCTGCGAAAAAAAACACCTCTCGGGCTGAATCTGGTGCACTGCTGGGCTGAACAGAGAGGAGGGACTGGAGCTATGCTCACATTGGGCCAGTGGGCCAAAAGCGAAGAAGCGGTGACGGGCCAAGGGGAGGCACCACTGGGCCTTGGCGGCAGAGGGAGCTGGGCCGCCGCGTTGGGCCTCGTAGGCAGAGCGAAGCGGAGGCAGCGCGATCGGGCACGGCATCTCTGATCAACAGGAAACAGGTTCAGTGTAGGGGCGAAGTAGGGGAATTGGCCGGCGACGCAGGTGGGCTCCGAGGAGGTCGCCGGTGGCCGGGGACGAGGCCTAGCTGCCGGGATCCGGCTGGAACGAGAAAGTGCAGCGGAGTGCTAGTCAGATCTGGTGGTGGAAGCCGACAGTGGATGGCGCGGCCGCATGCGAGGAGGTCAACGCGAGGCCGGCGGTGACCAGGGACTTGGCGCGGGGCGACGGCTTGGCGCGCAGAGGAGGCCAGCGGGAGGAAGAGCAGCTTGTGCGCACTCGGGGTCGAGCTCGCGTGTGCAGCCCTCGGGCACAGGGAGCTGGGTACGTTACAGGCTCGGGGAGGCATCGGGCGAGCTCCATCTCGTTGCAGGGGGTGCTGGGGTGGCAGGGACTTGGCGACCTTGATGCAGGGGAGAGGTGGAGGCGTGGATTCGGTGAGGCGACGGAGTTCCTTCGGTGGCCATGGCGCCTGGCGTGCTACCTTTGCAGGAGTACAGAGAGAAAGAAAGAGATGTGAGAGGAGAGAGTGGAATTTCAGGGAGGTAGATAAGATCGAGGAAGAGTGACAGGAGGCGAGGCGACCTGCACGTGGCCTTCGCCGACGGCAGCGGGGTGCTTCTAGAGATTGGGCACCGGGCGAGACAGGGAGGAGGAGAAAAAGGACGCGGGGCATGGTGCTGGTGTATCGGGGTGGATCCCGATGGGGATTTGGGAGATAAGTGCAGCGGTGGTAGGGACAAGTGCCTAGAAGTTAGGGTTTGGTCTAGATTTAGACTAGAGAGTGTATATATATATATATATATAAAGAAAGAGGGAGACATTTAGGGACTAATCCGTCCCTCCAAATAAATCGAGCGGTCGAGAAAAATAGACTAGGAAGTCCAATTAACAAAACGGAGACGTTTTGTAGATGTTTGGGGATGATCCGGACACAACGGTGGCGATAGTCCCGGTCGGGTTCGGGAAAACTTTTCGGACACGCGTGCGAGGGGTCGGTTGGAACTCGTGGGCTGTGCAGAAGGGCTCGAGCTGAGAGAAGAGAAGAGAGAGAGGCCTGGCGACTGTTTCTGGAGACCGAAAACGTCCGACGTTAGACTGGCTATAATGCTGCTATAGTTTAACGGTTGGGATATCAAACGAACTCCGAATGCGATGAAACTTGACAGGCAGTCTATCTGCACTATAATAAGATTACACACCAACTTTCAACCCAATCCGAGAACATTTTCCAGCCAATTATAAAATAATAATTCGGACGTGTCGCGGGCGCGTGCAAGTGTGGTTGGGCTCAGAACAAACAACGGACGGAACTGGGGGAAACCCGGAATAATGCAAGTTTCGAAAACATGATGATGCAATGCGGATGATGACATGGCAAGATGCAACACGCAAGCGAATGGCACGGCAATGACAATGAATAACTGGAAGACACCTGGCACATCGGTCTCGGGGCGTTACACGATGAGACCGTCAAGACGAGTTCCTTCAAGTGTTTCACTTGCGGAGCCATGGCCACAAGTCCTATGAGTGCACCAACACGCGGACCATGATCCTCAACGATGACGCCACTTACGACTCAATGAGTGAAGAAGAAATGGACGCCATCGAGCAAGTCGCCATGCACGGGCAAGTGAACGATGAAGAGGAACAAGTCTTTTGCGATGAAGATTCAAGTCCCGCCCTTGTTGTCTCCAAGGTCTTGACTCTCCAACATCACCAAGAAGAAGAAGAACGATGCCATATATTACACACCAAGGACGGAATCAGTGGACGATCCGTCAAGGTCATCATCGGTGGAGGGAGTTGTCATAATCTCTCAAGCGAAGAACTTTGCTCGAAGCTCCAATTTTCCAAGACGAAGCATCCACAACATACAAAGTGCAATGGCTTAGCGACTCCAGCACCATCAAAGTCGAGCACCGAGTACAAGTCTCCTTCAAAATTGGCGCCTACGAACACATCTTGGAGTGCGACGTTGTTCTAATGACCGTTTGCCATCTTCTCCTTGGACGCCCATGGCAATTCGATAGAGGAGTCATCCACAACGGCCGAATGAACCACTACATCTTCAAGATGAAGGGCAAGGAGTACGTCCTCCGTCAAATGTCGCCAAGTCAAGTGATCGCCGACAAGCAAGCCACCCATCATGGAGATCATAGTGAGAGAGCGAGCCACCAAAGAGAGAGTGAGCGCCACAAGCCCAAATCGAACACCTCCACGATGAGAGAAAAGAAGAGCTTAGTCCTATTTTTCACCAAAAGTGAGATAAGAGGAGTGTGTGAGAACCCATCTAGTGTCCTACACTACATCCTTGTGTGCAAGGACAATGCTCCAAAAACTAACACTTCTCACACTCTTCCTCTAGTGTTGTCTTCTCTTTTGCAGAATTTCACGATGTTTCCCCGATGAGCTACCTCCGATACTACCTCCACTACGAGGCATTGAGCACCGCATCGACCTCATCCCCGGAGCACCACTTTCGAACAAAGCTCCCTACCGCGTCAACCCCGAAGAAACCAAAAAATACAAAGGCAAGTAAATCATCTCATAAACCATGAACATGTGCGTGAATGTTTGAGCCCTTGTGCCGTCCCGGTCATTCTTGTGCCAAAACGAGACGGTAGCTTTCACATGTGCTCCGATTGTAGACCTATCAATGCTATCACCGTTCGCTATAGGTATCCCATTCCATGCCTAGATGATATGCTTGATGAACTTAGTGGTGCCACTATATTTTCTAAAATTGATCTCAAGAGTGGTTACTATCAAATGCGCATACAAGAGGGTGATGAATGGAAAACCGCTTTCAAAACCAAGTTTGGCTTGTATGAGTGGCTAGTATTGCCTATGGGTCTCTCGGAAGCACCGGGTACTTTTATGCGTCTTATGAATCATGTCTTTCGCCCTTACATTGGTATATTTTCTGTGTTCTACTTCGATGATATCCTTGTTTATAGAAAATCTCTTAGAGATCATGTCACCCATGTTCGAACCGTTTTGCAAACTCTTCAAAAAGAGGAACTCTATGCTAATA
The DNA here is from genome assembly GCF_002162155.2 of Triticum dicoccoides. Taxonomy (NCBI): domain Eukaryota; kingdom Viridiplantae; phylum Streptophyta; class Magnoliopsida; order Poales; family Poaceae; genus Triticum; species Triticum dicoccoides. Next base: position 210,804,538 of record NC_041380.1, read on the forward strand.
TGGATAAATGCCTTTTTCGCGTTGACAAGCTCGTTTTCTTGGGTTTTGTTGTTTCTTCTAAGGGTGTTCATGTTGATGAGTCCAAGATCAATTCTTTTAAGACTTGAACACAACCAGCCAACTTGCATCAAGTGCGTAGTTTTCTTGGCCTTGCGGGTTTCTATGGTCACTTTGTGAAGAATTTTAGCACCATTGCTTCGCCTTTGCATGCTTTGAGCAAGAAGAATGCGCCTTTTGTTTGGGGACCATCCCAAGATACCACATTCAATGAGCTTAAGAATTTGCTTACTCATGCTCCCGTGCTTGCTTTACCCAACTTTGACAAGCCTTTTGAGATTCATTGCAATGCTAGTGGTAATGGCATAGGAGGTGTGTTAACGCAAGAGAAGCGCCCCATAGCTTACTTTAGTGAGAAACTTTCCGGAGCGCCACTCAATTACCCTAGCTATGACAAAGAGCTATATGCTTTAGTGCGCATTTTGCATGAATGGGAACATTACCTTCGTCCCCCTGAGTTTATCATTCATACCGATCATGAGACTCTCAAGTATCTAAAGGGTCAAACCAAGTTGAACAAGCGTCATGCTAAATGGAGTGAATTTATTGAGTCTTTTCCTTATGTCATCAAATACATCAAAGGTAAGGAAAACATTGTAGCGGATGCTCTTTCCCGCATATGCATGCTTGTTACCCAACTTGAGTTAGATGTCATTGGCTTCGAGCATATCAAAGACTTGTATGAGCATGATGCAACTTTTGCTACTCCTTATGCCAAGTGTTTGTCGCATACATCTTGGGAACGCTATTACATCAAAGATGGATATCTTATGAGAGCTAACAAACTTTGCATCCCCGAGTCTTCTCTTTGTTTGTTGCTTTTGCAGGAATCTCATGGAGGAGGCTTAACGGGACACTTTGGACGAGACAAGAGGTTCGCCACACTCTCAAAGAACTACTTTTGACCAAAGATGTTTCGCGACGTCAATCACTTCACCAACCGTTGCTCTACATGTCGCAAAGCTAAGTCCAAAGCTCAATCTCATGGCCTTTATATGCCTCTACCAATTCCATGCCAACCATGGGAAGACATTAGCATGGAATTTGTACTTGGTTTGCCTAGGACTCGAAATGGGAAAGATTCAATATTTTTCGTTGTGGACCGTTTCCCAAAAATGGCACATTTTATTCCTTGCAACAAGATAGACGATGCTTCACATGTTGCTAATCTCTTTTGTAGGGAAATATTGCGTGTACTTGGAGTGCCAAAGACTATCGTATTGGACCGCGACGTCAAGTTCCTTAGCTACTTTTGGAAGACCCTATGCGCCAAGCTAGGAATCAATCTACTCTTCTCTATGGCATATCATCCACAAACCGACGGCCAAACGGAAGTTACGAACCGCACACTCTCCGCTCTACTTAGGGTACTCATCAAGAAGAACATCAAGGAGTTGGAGGAGTGCCTACCTATCACCGAGTTCGCCTACAACCGAGCAAGACATTCAACTACCGGCAAGTCCCCCTTCGAGGCCATCTATGGATTCAACCCATTGTCACCATTGGACATTCTTCCTCTACCACTCCAAGAGCGCATGAATTTGGACGCAAGTGCACGCGCGACACAACTCAAGAAAGTGCATGAACATACAAGAAACACCATCGAGCACCAAGTACAACGCCTTGCGACCAAGCTCAACGTCAACAAGCACCCTATGGCATTCAACATTGGAGATCTCGTGTGGCTACACCTTCACAAGGACCGCTTTCCCCAAGAATGCAAGTCCAAACTTCGACCACGCGTGGATGGACCCTTCAAGGTGCTTGCACGCTACAGCAACAATGCATACAAGATAGACATTCCACGTGACAAGTACAATGTGAGCGACATCTTCAACGTCAAAGATATCTCTCCGTTCCATGGTGATGAAGAATTTGATCCGAGGACGGATCTTCCCCAAGGAAGGGGAGATGATGCGGAGCATCCCAAGGCCATCCCCATGGACCCAACTACATCTCCTTTGACACCTCTTGGACCCATGACACGAGCACGTGCAAGAGCTCTCGCAACCGAGGTGACATCACTCCTCTCACATTTCCACTTTGATACACATCAGACATGGCTACTACCTCATACAGATACTTTGTGCATGCTTAGGTACCATGGAGAAGCTATGGAGAAAGGAGAAGAAGAAGAGGAAGATGGACATGAAGACGGAGAAGAAGAAATGATGAAGAGGAAGCTACAGCCTCCAGACGACCGGCCTGGACCGGACGTCTGACGACCTCCAGGCTCCGGACGTCCGACCCTCTCCGGACGACCGACGCCCCCACACCCGAGCCAAATCTATGGATTTACGGAGCCCCTTGGACAACCGATGACGCCCAGACGTTCGACCCCGATCGGACGTCCGACCGAAGCACACCCGAGCCGAAATTACGGACGTCCGACAGGCATCGGGCGTCCGAACCCTCGCGAGCCTCCGGACGACCGGTGACCCCCGGACATCCGACGCCTATGTGTTGATTCGTGTTGGGCCGCAGCCCATGTACCCCTTCGCCCCCCTCTTTTGCACTAAGACTACAAATACTCCACCTATTCCTTCTAGCTAGGGTTAGCAAAGGATTAGCTCATGTTTGCGTGATAGGTTTGCTCATCCACTTGGTTACCTTCTCCACAAAGATTCGAGCCTCCACCGGAGAAGATCCCCCAAGCGGACTCAAGACCCCTCTTTAGAGAAGAACATCAAGACCTCCTCACGAAGAAGACCGGCTACCCTTGTATCGTCCTTAGTTTTCCGTGGATCGTGTATCTTTCCTTTTGTATTCGAGGATCTAGCATAAGTGTGACTTGTTCTTGTAGTTTGAGTGTTCCTATCGTGCTTCCCCTTGTGTTTCCCTTGTTTTTCCCCTTGTGTTCTTCGTGTTTTTCGCGGGATCCACTCCTTTCGTGAAAGATCGGCCCCTAGGGTTCCTACCCTACATCACCCCAGGATATGATTTATTACTTCTCTGCTAAATATTTCCCCGCTCATAAGGAACTAGCTGCCTTAAGGGAAATATATAATTTTGTGCAAATTTAAGAAGAGAGTCTCCCACAAGCTTGGGGGAGGCTTCTCCAATTACTTAATGCTTTGCCTGATCATCCTCTCAAGAAAAATGAAATACTTGATATCTTTTAATGGACTAACTCATGCTTCCAGAGACCACCTGCATAGTTGTGCTGGTTGTGTTTTCAGGGGAAGAACTGTTGATCAAGCTGAATTGCTATTGAATAATATGTTGAGTAATAAAAATGATTGGACACTTCCTGAACCAACTCCTAAGCCAACTCCGAAGAAAAGGGGTATTCTATTTCTCAGTCCTGAAGATATGCAAGAGGCAAAGAAATCTATGAAATACAAAGTATTAAAGCTGAAGAGGTTAAGAATTACCACCTATTGAAGAGATACATGGTCTTGATAACCCGACACAGGTAGTAAAGTTAAATTCTCTCTATAGATTTGATGAAGGTGATATTCCTCGTTATAAGTCTTCTAGCCAATGCTTTAATGCTTATGTTGGTAGACAATTGAAATGTAATGCTTATATGATTGAACACTAGAGTGATTATATGTCTAGAGTTAAAGGTGAACTTAAACTTATTAGTAAACATGCTTCTATGGTTACCACTCAAGTATAACAAGTACTTAAAGCTCAGAATGATTTGCTCAATGAATTAAATAATAAGAAAAATGATAATGCTGTTAGAGTTGTGACTAGAGGGGGTAAAATGACTCAGGAACCTTTGTATCCTGAAGGCCACCCTAAGAGAATTGAGCAATATTCTCAGAGAACTAATGTTGATGCACCTAGTTCTTCTAAGAAGAAGAAAAATAAAAATGATAGAACTTTGCATGCTTCTAGTGAACCTGTTGTTGACACACCTGAGAATCCCAATGATATTTCTATTTCTAATGCTGAAACACAATCTGGTAATGAACATGAACCTAGTGATAATATTAATGATGATGTTCATGTTGATGCTCAATCTAGCAATGACAATGATGTAGAGATTGAACCCGCTGTTGATCTTGATAAACCACAATCAAAGAATGAACATTATGATAAGAGAGACTTCGTCTCTAGGAAACACGGTAAAGAAAGGGAACCATGGGTTTAGAAACCCATGCCTTTTCCTCCTAAACCATCCAAGAAAAAGGATGATGAGGATTTTGAGCGCTTTGCTGAAATGATTAGACCTATCTTTTTCCGTATGCGTTTAACTGATATGCTTAAAATGAATCCTTATGCTAAGTACATGAAAGATATTTGTTACTAATAAAAAAAGATACCAGAAGCTGAAATTTCCACCATGCTGGCTAATTATACTTTTAGGGGTGGAATACCAAAGAAACTTGGAGATCCAGGAGTACCAACTATACCATGCTCCATTAAAAGAAACTATGTTAAAACTGCTTTATGTGATCTTGGAGCCGGTGTTAGTGTTATGCCTCTCTCTTTATATAGTAGACTTGATTTGAATAAGTTGACACCTACTGAAATATCTTTGCAAATGGCTGATAAATCAACTACTATACCTGTCGGTATTTGTGAGAATGTGCCTCTTGTGGTTGCAAACGTTACTATTTTAACGGACTTTGTTATTCTTGATATTCCCGAGGACGATAGTATGTCGATTATCCTTGGTAGACCCTTTTTGAATACTGCAGGGGCTGTTATTGATTGCAACAAAGGCAATGTCACTTTTCATGTTAATGGTAATGAGCATACGGTACATTTTTCGAGGAAACAATCTCAATTCTGCAGTATCAATTCTATTGGAAAAATTCCAACAATTACTATAGGAGGTTTTGAATTTCCCCTTCCTACTGTCAAGAAGAAATATGATATTCTTATTGTTGGGGATGTGCATATCCCCGTTGAGGTAACCTAGTGTTATTCGAAACTTCTTCGGTCTCATGTTATTCGAAAAGAGTTTGTTAACAAGACTTGATCAACATTGTTAGTGGATTCCATTTGATGAGCATGAGATGGATGAAGCACAACCTCCTGTACCCTCTTTTTACTTTTTGTTATTGATATTAAATAAAGTTAAACTAGTATTTTCTGTCTGTTTTTTGAATTATCCTTGCAATAAAAAATACCCCGAAAATAAAAGTTCTCCAAATGCCCTGCAAATTTAATATGATTTTTTCTAGAATATTTGAGAATTATTGGCACTGAGAACACACCAGGGGACCCACCATGTGCCCACGAGGGTGGAGGGCGCGCCCCCTATCTCGTGGACCCCACGTGGGTCCCCTCCACTTATTCTTGCACCCACACACTTCGTCTTCCTCCAGAAAAAATCATCCACCAGCTCAAACATGTGTTCTAGCTCATCTTGCTGCTATTTTCTATCTCCTTGCTCAAAGCTCCATTCACAAAACTGCTTTGGGGGATTGTTCTTCGGTACGTGACTCCTCCAATGGTCCAATTAGTTTTTGTTCTAGTGCTTTATTTATTGCAATTTTTTGCTACTTAGGTGACCCTGTTCTTGAGCTTGCATGCCAAATTTATGTGGTCAAAATTTATTTGTTCTAGGCACTTGTAGGAGTAGTTGCTATCAATTTTGTTGAGTTTGGTTCACTTTTATTTTGAGTTACTAAAAATTTCAGAAATTTTTCAGAGGAAGAAATATGTTTACGAAAATGTACCAAGGTGGTTCCTCAAAGAAGCTAGGACCCAGGCCCGCAATACGTGAGCCGGATTATGAACTACCAAGAGAAGCTCAAGTGCGGCCTTGTGAATGGTCGTCAGAAGATTTTATGGTCCAAGCAGGAATTAAGGAGGAATTTGACGCGTATGTGCGTAATGCCGAACTTGATGGCTTCGTGTCAGATAAGTGCCCCCAATGTTATCACCTAACTGATTCCTTTGTGAGAAGGTTTAAATTTACATCATCACGCAATTCTCACACTGTCCTATTTGATCTCTATGATAAATCTTATACCATGGACTTAGAAGATTTTAATACTGCTTGTAAACTCCCGTAGTGGGGTCGTATTAGTGAACCTCGCAAATCTGAATTTAAACAATTTCTTGCTAGTATCACTGTGGGGGAATCTAGAGAAATAACACAAGCTACCATAGGGAGCATTCATTTTCCTGCCATACATTATTTTGCTCTCTTTATAGGTAGATGCATTAATGGTAAGGATGAGGCATGTCACATGTGTGTTCCAAAGCTTAGTGTCCTCAAGAGTGCTGTATTAGGTGATAAACAATATAACTTGGGGGCCATTGTTGCATGTAGGTTGCATCATAACAGTATTATTGGAGACTTGTTTGGTGGAATTTATGCAACTCGTGTAGCTAATTTTCTTGAGATACCCATATATGAGAATGATATTGAATTGCCTCCTACTTATTTAGATTATAATGCTATGGTTCGTCATCAGTTTGTTGAGAGGAACGATCAGTTCCTCCAGTACCGACTAATCTTTGACAGGCGTCGCACTGTCCATGTTGCTCTCCCTGCTCCTGCTTTCTTTGACTTTCAGACAAAAGGGAGATATGTTATAACCAGGGAGGAGGCGAACGAGTACGAGAGGAGGACGGAGGCAGCTTGCCTCCAAGCTGCAGCTCATCAAGCAGTAGCTGCTGCATCTCAGTACGACCCCAGCTACAACTTTGGATTTCCACCAGGCCAGCCGTGGCCATAGACCAACTTAGGCCAAAAGCCTAAGCTTGGGGGAGTACGCATTTCTCACCGACATTACATTCATGTTCACACACTCATGCCAGTTGTCAGTGCTCATACTTTTTCATTGTATCATCCATGCTAGTTTATTTTCTATTTTAAGCTTTCTTCTTGTGTGTTTGAAAAACCTTAAGAAAACCAAAAAAATTAGTTGTAGCTTTTAGCTAGTTTACTTTCCATGCCTGTAGTAGTAATTAAAAAGAAAACCCAAAAAGATTTCTCGTTCTTCTTTTGCTTGTTGGGAGCTTTCCCGTGTAAATAGTTTTGTTTCTTTTCTTTTCTTTTCTTTTCTTTGGGGGTCGAGAGGAGAAGACCATAATGAAAATTTTGAGTGGCTCTTATATGCATTATTGTTGATCTAACTAATAGCCCATAGTACCTTGTCTTCTCCCTTGAATTGAAAGCTTGCAGATTCCATCTTAGTCCAATGCACATGCACTATTATTATTATCCACACTATTCGGTTGTGCAAGTGAAAGGCAATAATGACGATATATGATGGACTGATTGAGATGAGAGAAGCTGGTATGAACTTGACCTCTTTTTTTTTTGTAAATATGATTAGTTCATCGTTCCTGATTCAGCCTATTATGAATGAAACATGTTTGCAATGACAATTAGAGATTATAGTTGTTCATGCCATGCTTAATTTGCTAGGAGTTTATAATGGTTTACCTTGCATGCCAATGTGCTATTAAAATGGTTGTGATGTGGTATGATAGGGTGGTATCCTCCTTTGAATGATTCGAGTGGCTTGACTTGGCACATGTTCATGCATGTAGTTGAAACAAAATCAACATAGCCTCCATGATATTTATGTTCATGGTGATTTATATCCTACTCATGCTTGCATTTAGTGTTGATTAATTTTAATGCGTGTGCATGACTATTGTCGCTCTCTAGCTAGTCGCTTCCCAGTCTCTTTCTAGCCTTCACTTGTACTAAGCGAGAATACTGCTTGTGCATCCAACTCCATAAACCCCAAAAATTATTCCATATGTGTCCACGGTACCTTCCTATATGCAGTATCTACCTGCCGTTCCAAGTAAATTTGTATGTGACAATCTCCAAACCTTCAAATGAAATTCTGTTTTGTATGCTCGAATAGCTCATCTATCAACTAGGGCTGTCTATATCTTCCATGCTAGGCGGGTTATTCTCAAGAGGAGTGGACTCCGCTCCTCACTCGTGAGAAAATGGCTGGTCACCGGGATGCCCAGTCCCATGCTCAAATCAAATCAAAATAACTGCAAACAAAACTGCCCTAGGATTGTTGTTAGTTGGAGGCACCCGTTGTCTCGGGCAAGCCATGGATTGATGGTTGTTGGTGGTGGGGGAGTATAAACTTTACCATTCTTCTTGGGAACCGCCTATAATGTGTGTAGCATGGAAGATATCGAGATCTCTCGGTTGTTATGTTGACAATGAAAGTATACCGCTCAAAATATTATTCATCTCTATTTCAAAATCGAGCTCTGGCACCTCTACAAATCCCTGCTTCCCTCTGCAAAGGACCTATCTATTTACTTTTATGTTGAGTCATCATCCTCTTATTAAAAAGCACCAGTTGGAGAGCACCGCTGTCATTTGCATGTATTATTATTAGTTTACATTGAGTATGACTCGATCTCTTTTACCATGAATTACAATTTCCAGTCAGCCCTTGATCTTCAGGGGTGCTCTGCATTAATGTTTTGCGGTCTCAAAAAGGGCTAGCGAGATACCATCTTGTTATATCATATTATGATTGTTTTGAGAAAGTGTTGTCATCCGAGATTTACTATTATTGCTCTCTAGTAGATTATGCCATTGATGTGAGTAAACATGAGACCTAAATGTTATTGTGAATATGGTTAGTTCATAATCTTTGCTGAAAACTTGAATGTTGGCTTTACATATTTACAACAACAAGAGAAAACAGAGTTTGTAAAAGTTTTTCTTTATCACTTTTAGTTTATCAACTGAATTGCTTGAGGACAAGCAAAGGTTTAAGCTTGGGGAAGTTGATACGTCTCCAACGTATCTACTTTTCCAAACACTTTTGCCCTTGTTTTGGGCTCTAATTTGCATGATTTGAATGGAACTAACCCGGACTGGCGTTGTTTCCAGTAGAATTGCCATGGTGTTATTTTTGTGCAAAATAGAAGTTCTCAGAATGACCTAAAAATCAACGGAGAATATTTTTGGAATATATAAAAAATACCGGTGAAAGAATCAAGGCCGGGGGCCCACACCGTATCCACGAGGGTGTGGGCGCGCCTACCCCCTGGGCACGCCCCCTGCCTCATGGGCCCCCTGGTGCTCTACCGACCTCAACTCAAACTCTATATATTCACGTTCGGGGAGAAAAAAATCAGAGAGAAGGATTCTTCGGGTTTTACGATACAGAGTCGCCGCCAAGCCCTAATCTCTCTTGGGAGGGCTGATCTGGAGTCCGTTCAGGGCTCCGGAGAGGGGAATCCGTCACCATCATCATCATCAACCTTCCTCCATCACCAATTTCATGATGCTCACCGCCGTGTGTGAGTAATTCCATCGTAGGCTTTCTGGACAGTGATGGGTTGGATGAGATTTATCATGTAATCGAGTTAGTTTTGTTACGGTTTGATCCCTAGTATCCATTATGTTCTGAGATTGATGTTGCTATGACTTTGCTATGCTTAATGCTTGTCACTAGGGCCCCAGTGCCATGATTTCAGATCTGAACCTATTATGTTTTCATGAATGTATGTGAGTTCTTGATCCTATTTTACAAGTCTATGGTTACCTATTATGTGTTACAATCCATTAACCCCGAAGTGACAATAATCGGGATACTTACCGGTGATGACCGTAGTTTGAGGAGTTCATGTATTCACTAACTGTTAATGCTTTGGTCCGGTACTCTATTAAAAGGAGGCCTTAACATCCCTTAGTTTCCAATAGGACCCCGCTGCCACAGGAGGGTAGGACAAAAGATGTCATGCAAGTTCTTTTCCATAAGCACGTATGACTATATTTGGAATACATGCCTACATTACATTGATGAACTGGAGCTAGTTCTGTGTCACCCTATGTTATAACCATTGCATGAGGAATCACATCTGACATAATTATCCCTCACTAATCCGTTGCCTATGAGCTTTTCACATATTGATCTTTGCTTAGTTACTTTTCTGTTGCCACTGTTACAATCAATACAAAACCAATACTGTTACTTTTGCCACCGTTACCGTTACTTCCATACTACTTTGCTACTAAATACTTTGCTGCAGATATTAAGTTTTCCAGGTGTGGTTGAATTGAAAACTCAACTATTAATACTTGAGAATATTCTTTGGCTCCCCTTGTGTCGAATCAATAAATTTTGGTTGAATACTCTACCCTCGAAAACTATTGTGACCCCCTATACTTGTGGGTTATGGTAGAAATATATTTTTATAATCTGAATAAATAAAAGCAGCAAGGTAGTAAATAGTAAACGGGTACAAAAACAGTATTGCAATGCTTAAAAAACAAGGCCTAGGGTCTGTACTTTCGCTGGTGCAATCTCTCAACAGTGCTAACATAGTTGGATCATATGATTATCCCTCAAAGTGCAATAAAGAATGACTCCCAAGTTCCTATTAGCGGATAACAAAAGATAGGAATTGTTTGTAGGGTACTAAACCACCTCAAAGCTATTCTTTCCGTTCAATCTATTCAAGAGTGCATACTAAAATAACACAAAGCTATTTATTCCGTTCGATCTATCCTAGAATATGTACTAAGATAGCACCAAAGCAAGTTCATATTCATAATACTCAATCCACACAAATAACTATATAGAGACCCTAAAGTTTCCGTCGGAGAAAATATAATAAAAACATGCATCAACCCCTATGCATAGATTACCCCAATATCACCACGGGAATCTGTGAGTTGAATGCCATAACATATATCAATCAATAAGATACCCCAATTGTCACCTCAAGTATTCATACTGCCAGACATATATCATGTGTTCTCATCTGTGAATATTCAATCCGACAAGACAAAACTTCAAAGGGTAAAGATTCAATTCATCACAACAAGAGTATAGATGGGAGAAACATCATATGATCCGACTATATTAACGAAGCCCATGATATAGATCACGACAGAGAGAGAGAGAGAGAGAGATTAAACACATAGCTACTGGTACAAACCCTCAGCCCCGAGGGTGGACTACTCCCTCCTCATCGTGGTGGCCACTAGGATGATGAAGAGGGCAACCGGAGATGATTCCCCCCTCTGGCAGGGTGCCGAAACGGATCTAGATTGGTTTTCGGTGGCTACGAAGCCCTGCGGCGGCGAAACTTCTGATCTAGGCTAACCCCAAAGGGTTTTGGAATATTTGGGAATTTATAGTGCAAAGAAGGGGTGCGGGAGGCCACCATGGTGGGCACAACCCACCTGGGCGCGCCAGGGGCCCTGGCACGCCCTGGTGGATTGTGCCCCCCCTCGGGGCACTCCCAGGTGCTGCTTTGGCCCATCGGGAGTCTTCTAGCCCATAAACAAATCCACAAAAAGTTTCGTGGTGTTTGGACTCCGTTTCATATTGACTTTCTGCGATGTAAAAAACAAAAAAAAATAGCAACTGGCACTGGGCACTGGGTCAATAGGTTAGTCCCAAAAAATGATATCAAGTTGCTATAAAATGATTACAAAACATCCAAGAATGATAATATATTGGCATGAATACTTCATAAATTATAGATACATTGGAGACATATCAAACATCATGGAACAATCAAAAATTATAGATACATTGGAGACGTATCAGAACCCTAGATGCCCGACCTTTCACGATTGGAGCAAATCCGGCGAGGAACACGATGAACACAAGGGGAAAACACAAGGAGAAACACGGGAGAAATCACTCAAACCAACAAGATTCGATTACACATGTGCTAGATCCTCGAAACACAAAGAGATACATGATCCACGAACAACAAGGTATGATACAAGTAGCAAGTTCTTCTCCGTGAGGAGGTCTTGAAGGTCTTCCCGTTAGGGGTCTTGAATCCAAGGTGGATCTTCTCCGTAGTGGCCGCGGTCTCTCTTGGTGGAGTAGGTCCGAATGGATGAGCAAAGCTGTATCTCAAGTATGAGCTAAACCAATGCTAACCCTAAAACGTAGGTAGAAGAAGAGTATATATAGTCTAGGGGCCGAAAGGGTACATGGGCCTAGGCCCGAGTTATTGCGCGCAGGCAAGGCCAGAAGTTCCGAGCACCGGAGGTTCCGGCCTAACCCGAGAGTTGGCATGATGGGAGCCGAGCTGGTGTCCGGGGGCCAGAAGGTCCGGAGGTTCCGGGCGCCGGAAGGTCCGGGCCATGTTCCGGGCTGGTTTCGGGCTAACCATTGAGTTGGCATGCCCGGGCTCGTCTAGGTCGTCGGAGGTGGGATGGCCGGAGGTTTCGGGCTCTGGCCGGAAGTTCTGGGCTGAACAGAGAGTGGACGCCTACTCCTTCTTCCTCAGCTCTTGGCTCCATGGCTTGTGCATTGTACCTGATCACACATAGTGTTTCTGACTTAGGCAGTAGGCATGTCTCACTCGAATGTAAGGGAAGCTCAAGTAGGAGAGATGTCACCTCGGATTGAATAGCACGTGCTTGAGCCCTAATCATGGGTCCACTTGGAGCTTGGGTAGTTGAGGTAGTGTCCACGGGGATGACCACGGGATGCTCCGCATCATCTCCCTCCCCTCGGGAAAGATCCGACCTCAGATCGAAATCCTCATCACCATGGTAGGCAGATAGATCTTTGATGTTGAAGATATTGCTCACGGAGTAGTTATCGCGTGGTATGTCGATCTTGTAGGCGTTGTTGTTGTAGCGTTCAAGCACCTTGAACGGTCCATCGGCTCGTGGTAGAAGCTTGGACTTGCGTTTGTAAGGAAGCATTCCTTGCGAAGGTGTAGCCACACAAGATCTCCGATGTTGAATATCATGGGTTGCTTGTTGATGTTGAGCTTGGTCGTGAGTTGTTGAACTTGTTGCTCGATGGTGTGCCTTGTATCTTCAAGCATCTTCTTGACGTAGCTCACTCGTGCACTCGCGTCCATGTTGATGCGCTCTTGTAGTGGTAGAGGAAGAATGTCCAATGGGGACAACAGGTTGAAACTTAGATGACCTCGAAGGGGGACTTGCCGGTAGTCTTATCTCTTGCATAGTTGTAGGCGTACTCGGCGATGGGTAGACACTCCTCCCACTCCTTGATGTTCTTCATTATCAACACACGTAGTAAAGTGGAGAGTGTTCAGTTCGTCACCTCCGTTTGGCCGTCGGTTTGAGGACGGTATGTCAAACATAACAAGATCTTGATTCCGAGCTTGGCGCATAAGGTCTTCCAAAAGTAGCTGAAGAACTTGATGCCGCGGTCCGAGACAATGGTCTTTGGCACTCCATGTAGGTGCAAGATTTCCCTACAAAAATATTTGCAACATGTGAAGCATCGTCTATATTATTGCATGGTATAAAATGTGCCATCTTAGAGAGCCCACAACAACAAACACGGAATCTTTGCCATTCCTAGTTCTAGGCAAACCAAGAACAAAGTCCATACTAATATCTTCCCATGGGTGATATGGGATAGGAAGGGGGATATAGAGACCATGGGATTGAGCTTTAGACTTAGCTTTGCAACATGTAGAGCGTCGGTTGGTGAAGCGTGAGATGCCGCGAAACATCTTGGGCAAAAAGTAGTTCTTGGAGAGCATTGCAAATGTCTTGTCGCGTCCGAAGTGTCCCATAAGACCTCCGCCATGACTTTCTTGCAAACAAACGAAGAGAAGACTCGGGGATACATAGTTTGTTAGCTCTCATAAGATAGTCATCCTTGATGTAATATCGTTCCCAAAATGTATGTGTCAAACATTTGTCATATGGAGTGGCAAAAGTAGGAGCATGCGCATACAAGTCTTTTATGTGCTCAAAGCCAATGACATTCAATTCAAGTTGGGTGAGAAGCATGCATCTACGGGAAAGCGCATCCGCCACAACATCCTCATTGCCTTTGATGTACTTGATGACATAAGGAAATGACTGAATGAATTCACTCCACTTAGCATGATGCTTGTTTAACTTAGTTAGACCCTTAAGGTACTTAACTGTTTCATGATCCATGTCAAGAATGAACTCATGAGGGCAGAGATAATGCTCCCAAACATGCAAGACTCTCACTAAAGCATATAACTCTTTGTCATAGATGGGGTAATTGAGTTGCACTCCGGGAAGTTTTTCACCAAAGTAAGCTATGGGGAATTTCTCTTGCATTAACACACCTCCTATATCGTAACTAGTAGCATCGCAATGGATATCAAATGGCTCATCAAAGTTGGGTAATGCAAGCAAAGGGGCATGCGTAAGCAAATTATTAAGCTCACTGAAAGTGGTATCTTGAGATGGTCGCCAAACAAAAGGTGCTTCGGATAAACCCATTGGCATAAAAAGCCATTCATATAAGCCAAATTTGGTCTTAAATGCGGTTTTCCATTCATCACCTTCTTGTATGCGGATTTGATAATAGCCACTTTTAAGATCAATTTTAGAGAAAATTGCGGCTCCGCTAAGTTCATCTAGCATATCATCTAGGCGTGGAATGGGGTAATGATAATGCACGGTAATAGCATTGAAAAGAAGACAATCGGGACACATGCGATATGTACCATCTTTCTTGGGAACAAGGATTACCAGGACGACGCAACGGCTCAAGCTTTCACATACATGGCCATTGTCGATGTGTTGTTGTACTTTCCATTGGATCTCTTTGGTCTCCTCGGGGTTGACGCGGTAGGGAGCCTTGTTAGGAAGAGGTGCTCCAGGGATGAGGTCGATGCGGTGTTCAATGCCTCCAAGGGGAGGTAGTCCCGCAGGTAGCTCGTCGAGGAATACATCTTGGAATTCCTGCAATAGAGAAGATAACACTAATGGTAGATTGTGAGAAGTGTTAGATTTAGGTGCCTCGTCCTTGCACAAAAGGACATAATGCATACCACTTGAAGGGTTCTCACACACTTCTCGCATCTCACTTTTGGTAGAAAGTAGTACTTATTTTTTCTCGTCGCTCATCGTGGAGGCACTCAATTTGGGCTTGTGGCGCTCACTCTCTTTTTGGTGGTTCGCTCTCTCACTATTCTCTCCATGATGGATGGCTTGCTTGATGGCGATCACTTGGTTTGGAGTCATAGGTCTTAGCATGTACTCCTTTCCCTTCATCTTGAAGCTATAATAATTGGTACACCTGCTGTGGATGATGCATCGGTCAAATTACCATGGTCGTCCAAGAAGGAGGTGGCAAACAAACATCGGAATGACATCACACTCAAAGTGTCTTCATAGGATCCAATTGTGAAGGAAACACGTACCATGTGCTCCACTTGAGTAGTGATAGAGTCGCTTAGCCATTGGACCTTGTAGGGGTGTGGGTGCTTCATCTTGACCAATTGGAGCTTGGAGCATAGCTCTTCGCTCGCCAAATTATGGCAACTCCCTCCATCGATGAGGCCTTCACGGACCGTCCATTGATGCCGACCTTGGTGTGGAAGATATGGCATCTTTGGTCTTCGTCTTGTTGATGTTGAAGTGTCAAGACCTTGGAGACAACAAGAGCGGGGCTCGAATCTTCGTCACAAAAGGCTTGATCATCTTCATCTTCATTCACGCACCAGTGCATGGCCACTTGCTCAAGGGCCTCCATCTCCTCTTCACTCATGGAGTCATATGTTCCATCATCGTTGAGGATCATGGTGCGCTTGTTGGTACACTCAAAGGACTTGTGGCCTCGGCCGCCGCATGTGAAGCACTTGATTGAACTTGTCTTGATGGTCTCATCGGTTGGAGTAGTTGTTGATGAAGCTTTCAGCTCGCAGTTGCTAGTAGTAGGAGGACGACTTGATGTTGCGAAGTTTTCTTGTAACTTGACTTGTCGCCGTTGGTTGTAGAAGTCGTTGTTGTCTTTGAAGCTTGGTTGTTAGAACTGTATGTCTTGGAAGAGAACTTGGCATACTTGAAATCATCTTTCACTTGTATGTAACATCCCAAAATTCTAAATTTTGGAATGTTATATTAAATAAATAATTGTGATTGTTTGTTTGATTTTTGTGTGAAACTGAGTGGAAATTGAAACTTTTTGAAAGTTGAATGAGAGGGAATAAAAGGACTTTCCCAAAACTTTCATCTTGCATTTTGATCTCCCTGAGTTCAAAATTCATTTCATTACAAAACCCTAGAGTGAAGATAATATGACTTCTTCCATTAGTGGAAATGAAAAGGGGTTTGAAAATGATTTGAATTTCAGTTGAAATATTTCAAATTTAGAAACTTTAAGCAACTCAATGAGTTCATGAGGGAAGATAAAATGACTTCTTCATATTTGAGGAAAGAGAGTTGGAAGTTTCAAAGAAATAAATTGGAAGTCACTTTGAAGTTATTTGAAACTCATTTTTCCATTCGAAGTCGTTTGAAATTCCAAATTCAAATCCAATTGGGAGTTATTTGAATTTCTTTTGAAAATATTTTTCTCCTAAAAATAAATAAATGGAAATAAGGGTAAAATGATTCCCTTCAATGGAAAATTAGGAGAAAATAAATTTGAAATCATTTTGCTATTTTAAAAATGATTTTTATTGATTTTAAATGCATGAGTAGCACTGTTTGACTTTTATGAATTTTTTTGGAATTTATTTGAACTTGGAAAATAGTTCATCTTATTCTTGGTATTTTTCTGAGCATTTTGGTATATAATATGCCTATATAGTTTTTTCATTATTACTCAGTTTGCTTGTTTTTCTGATTGTTAAAAAACAGAAAAACTTTTTATTAAAAAAAACAAATCTCCGACCGGCCAGGCCGTCCCAGGCCTGCTCGCGCCCGAGAGCCAGCGCTCGCTCGCCCGCTCGTCTTTGTCCCTCGCTCATCTCTTCCCTGTCGCTGACCCGTGGGGCCCAGCCCGATCCATCGTCCCTAACCTCCCGCTCGGATAAGCACGCAGCACCGTCATAACACCATCGATGCGACTATAGCTCCCACGTGTCGAGGCACGTCTTAGAGACATAATCGCATTGAAGGCATATGTCGCAAGTTAGGCAATCTTCACAACATCCCATGTAATATGAATAATAAAGGGGAGATAACATAGTTGGCTTACACTCGCCACGTCAATCAAGTACATAAATAACATTACATCACACAAACACTCAAGGCCCGACTACGGCGCCAAAATAAAAGAGAACCCAACATGCGACACGGTCCCAATCACCCCCAACTGGGCACCACTACTGATCGTCGGGAAAGGAAACATAATATCGTTGAGAGTCTTTGTCGAACTCCCACTTGAGCTCATACGCGTCTCCTGGAGCGGAATCATCAGGCCCTGCATCTGGTGTAATAGTAATCTGTGAGCCACAGGGACTCAGCAATCTCGCACCCTCGCGATCAAGACTATTCAAGCTTATAGGTATGGCAAGGTAAAATATGAGTGGAGCTGCAGCAAGCAACTAGCAAGTATGGTGGCTAACTTATTCACAAAAGAGAGCGAGATGAGGAGGCAAAGCACGAGCGAGAAACTAGAGAACAACCTGCGCAAACATTACTCCAACACCGTGTCTACTTCCCGGACTCCGCCGAGAAGAGGCCATCACGGTAACACACTCGGTTGATTCATTTTAATTAAGTAAGGTTCAAGTTATCTACAACCAGACATTAACAAATTCCCATCTGCCCATAACCGCATGCACGGCTTTCGAAAGTTCAATCCCTACAGGGGAGCCCCAACTTAGCCCATGACAAGCTCTCACGGTCAACTAAGGAATAGACCTCCTCCCAAGACGTTCCGATCAGACTCGGTATCTCGGTAACTCAAGACACTTCGACAGGTTAAAACAAGACCAGCAACACCGCCCGAATGTGCCGACAAATCCCGATAGGAGCTGCACATATCTCTTTCTCATGGCACACTCAGATTAGCCAGACGTCGGATAGGCCAGCCCAGAGTTGCCCCTGGTAGCCCCAGCCATCGCTCGGTTGGACCAACACTCAGAGGAGCACTGGCCCGGGGGGGTTAAAATAAGATGACCCTTGAGTCTGTAGAACCCAAGGGAAAGAAAAGGGCTAGGTGGCGAATGGTAAGACCAATGTTGGGCATTGCTAGAAAAGCTTTAATCAAGGCGAACTATCAAGGGGTTCCCATTATAACCCAACCGCGTAAGGAACGCAAAATCCGGGAACATAACACCGATATGACGGAAACTAGGGCGGCAAGAGTGGAACAAAACACTAGGCGAGAGGCCGAGCCTTCCACCCTTTACCAAGTATATAGATGCATTAGGATAACATGGCAATATAATGATATCCCAACAAGTAAATAAATGTTCCAACAAGGAACGGCTCCAATCTTCACCTGCAACTAGCAACGCTATAAGAGGGGCTGAGCAAAGCGGTAACATAGCCAATCAACGGTTTTCTAGGACATGGTGGGTTAGAGGTTCAACATGGCAATTGGGAGGCTAACAAGCAAAAGGTAGGCATCGTAGCATTGGCATAGCAAAAGAGCGAGCAAACTAGCATAGCAAAGATAGTAGTGATTTCGAGGGTATGATCATCTTGACTGCACAGTTGTCAGAGTTGACTGGATCCTCCAAAGCAAACTCAACGGGCTCCTCGTTAGCGAACTCGTCTCCCGGCTCTACCCAAACAAGACAAACAAGCAACAATGATACAATCAACCACGTGCAAACTCAAACAACATGATGAAATGATGATATGCTATGCGGGATGCGATGCGGGATGCAAAATGCAAGATATGACAGGAAATGCATGAACCTGGCCTCAACTTGGAATTCCAAGGGTGCCACTGGAAAGATGAGATGAAATCGCTTGAAAACGATATAAAGAACGCCGGAATCAGAGTTACGGTTTGGAAATGGCAAGCGATTCAAAATTGACACCGGTCTGCGATTTACAGCAAGTAGGCATCTAAATGCAATGAGATGAACATGCTACAGCCACCAAACATGACAACAAAATACATGGCAGAGATGCACATAAGATGCTTAACAAAAGTCTAGCACTGAGCTACGGCCAAATCATCCATTATGAGGTTCAAACAAGCATGGCAAAAACGCAAATGCAAAACAGATCTCAGACTTAGTGAAATTAACACTTGTCTGAAATTTGAGATCATGAAGCCCGCTTCGGAGCATCGAAACAACATGCTACAGGACCTGAACATGACAAAGAAAGACATGGCATGGAGCTACTCAATAAGCTTAACAAAAGTCCCTTAGTGACCTTGAGCAAAAAGGGATCACAAAATATACTAACAAGCACACGAACATAGCAAAAACACACTCAGTTTTCAGACTTAGTGAAAACTGGGACATGCTGAAATTTAACTCACGAAGGCATGTAAATGAGCTCGATGCACTCACTATGGTGCAAGTCATGGCAAGGCAAGCATACATCCATTAAGAAGGCACAAAATGCAAGCTAGACATGGCAATAACAATGGCATAGCATGCACAGATCAACTACAATAGCATCGGCAAAATCGCAAACAAGTTGACGATCTGCCCAGATTCGCAACAAAGCAAAAGTAGAGCTCGATTAACTCAAGCTAGGGTGCTCCAAAATTGCAAACAAAGACATGGATGGATAGAGCATAACAAGATTAACAAAACTCCCTTACTGATCATCCTCAAAAGAGGCACGGATCACTAGGAAATAGCATGAACATATGGCATCATGAACTAAATAATCCCAGACTTAGTGAAAACTACTAAGTCCCTGAAAACAGATTTACCGGGTGCCTCACTTTGCAAGCTTGCACAAGTCACCACACACATCCTAAAAATGCATGGGTTGCACCTCTGGAAAGATAACAAGATTCTTAACAAAACATATGAAGGACTCACAGGCATAGCATGCACACAACAATCATGGCAAAAATGACAAAAGTCTAAGATGAACTAGCAGATCTGACAATTAACTCACGAAGCCTCCTTCTAGCAGCATTTTGGGCATCAAGATGAACTCAAATGAAAATGATGCAAAGGAATGAAATGATGTACTCGTCGAGGCGAACATTTTGATATACTATATGTCCAAAATGGAGCTACGGATGCAAAGTTACAGCAGGTCAAAGATCGCATAAAAATTAGGGTTCGGAGGGAAAAAGTCAACCCCTAGGATTTTTTGGATCTGGATCTGGCGACGTGCACTATTCATGCACTGTTCATCGGCGCGGATTTCGAGGACTCCGGCAAGGTGGGCGGCTCCGGCGAGGTGGAGAAGGGAGGCGAGGCCGGCCGGGCGGCGGCGGTGGTCGACAAGGCGGCGGCGTGAGGCGGCGGCCGGGAGGCGGCGGTGGCTCGGCGAGCTCCGG